>NC_134568.1:32049479-32174479 GCF_050947875.1 Dermacentor variabilis
ACGGCGGCGAGCAGTGGCCACCGCGGTGCCGGAGACAAATCGAGCAGCCGACCCGGCACTGCACGCCGCCTCGGCGGCAGCGTTTCGTCACCGGACGCGTCGCTAGCGGCTGACAGATTATTGGGTCCCTTCCCGGCGTGTGCGCGCAATTACGCGCCGCGATGCGCCGCCTCCGCCAGCGCTTCTGCTGCTGCTGCGGCGGCGACGTTAACGCTGCTACCGCTGCTCTACCGTGGTGGCGGCTCTGTTGCTTATCTGGGATTCCCTCACGCCCGCTGTCATTTCTCGGTGCGCCTTTTTCTTTTTCTTTCATTTCGCCCCGATTGTCGTCGTGGTCGCGTGTCGCACCCGTGACAGGACAAATAAAGACGCGGTGCCGATTTCGGCCTCCTTTTTTTTTTTTTTTTTTTGCTTCGTGCCGCTAGTTCTAGAACCCGCGTGAGTTCGTATGTGCTACATTTCCTGGAAATGAACTCTAGCATAGTTCTTCCCTTTTCTTCGCACTGCTGGTTGGCGATGGCGTCGAAGTCCTTGCGACGCGCCCTCTCTCTGTCTCTGTTGACAAATACGTCGTCGACTCGAAGGTGCACGGCAGTTAGGCATTATGGAACCGTGGTTAATCAAGGCCTGCACCGTTTTGGGAAAACTTTATGGACTCGTTTCACTGAGTAACTTTGGTGATTTGGATGCACTGTATGTGACACTGGTAGTCCGCTTTGGTGGGAGCACCTCAGGTCAAATTCGCGGACGGCTCTTCGTTCGTAAATACTGTTCGCCATTGGCTGGCCGCCTTCGCTAACAATATGTCCATTGCCTGAGCAGCGCTTATCACTGGATGGTCTAAACTATCTTGCAGCGTCATTCACTTTCGTTTTTGCGTGCTATTCACTCTGTGACAGTTCGAGGACGTTCAACGGGAAACGAAAAATCACCATATTGTATAATATATACTCAATATAATCGCTTAATGCAATTCCACATTGTAGAGCCGTTCGTGCACTCAAGAAGGGCAGAACAGTTCGGTCACCGGCTAAATGCGATATTACGAATCAGGTGACAGCGAATGCAGCTGATATTCACAAACAGGCCAATGACATTTGTCAGAGGTGCCCATTACGGAATTTATATCTATCCCGAGACTAGGAACTGCGTGCAACGCTTACATCATCCAGTCTAAAGTTTAGACCCGACAAAAAATAAAGCGCCAGAGCCGGCTGCACGGTAACTTCTGTATGGAAGTTACTCAGCAAGTGAGCGAGATTGTGCACATACATACAAAGCTTTGCACGGTGAGGACGCACGAACGAAAATATCTACTAATCCGGCTTTAAGCTTTCTTGTCCAAAAGCATCAAAAGCCAACAAGTTGCGTTCTTCGCGTTTACTGAAACGAATAACATGACTCAGTGGATCTCTGTAGTTCCCTTTGAGCGCCGTTTGAGGAACCGCCCCGCAAGCGTCGATGGTGTAAGACAGGTTTTAACAACTACATTTATTGCGATAGCAAATACACGGAAGCTCCAGGCGGATTTTTGCCGTTGGCGTCGCCGTGACGTTCCGTATAAGGCCCATAACCTCGCTACCGCGCGCCGTATGGTGTATGCGCGAGTGAAAGCGTGCGAGAGTGAGCCGACGATGGTAGCTAAATGTCGCGCGCGCAAGGGACGAAAGCGGGGAGGAAGCGCGCCGTCTTCCGTCGCGCGCAGGGCACCGGAAGAGGGGAGGGGAGTTCTACTCCGGCGGCGGCTGCGTATGGCGCGGCCGAGCGAGGCCGCGTACACGCTATCTTGAAATCGATCTGCGATGGAGACAGAGTGCGCCGAGTGCTGACAGCTTCGTGTGCGCTGTGTTCTCGTTGAAGTTCGCGTTGAAGCAAGAGGCAGCACGAAGGTTAATTCACTTCCTGTTGCTGCCGCGCTTCCTGACTCCAGCGTCTTGACAACCAGTGTGCGTGGTCATCGAGTGCGATGTGTTCATGTTTTCTTGTGCGCGTGTGACACCATGCTTGTTAATTGAATTAGTAAGCGAATGTTTACACGTTTATACACTCGATAAAACTGCTTTCCTTACTTCGTATAGCTGTTTACTAATTTGCTATCGCAATCGATGCTCCGCCTTTCGGTCGAAACTGAGACTTTCTCGTATTTCTTTTTTAAAGCCACCCTATTTCATTTTGTCCGCAGGCATTCTTCTGATTTCATGAGCCGAATACCGGACGTGATCGGTTTCTCGGTCATAAGGCGCCACGTTGCGTTAGCCTTATCTCTTTGACGCCGCTTTTTACGGCGTCCACTTTCTTTCGGACCCGACAACCCACTTTATAACCCCCACCCCCTTTCTGTCCTTTCTACTATTCTCCATGAACTGCGCGGTTCTGTCTCCGTGTGCTTCCTTGTGGTTGCTGCACTCGAAAGGCGCCAGTTTACTATTCAGCCTATTCAGCCGCGGGGCAGCGTTCGCTTATACTCTGCAACAGTTGCATCTCTCGGAGGAGCCCATACAGCCGAGAATGCTTGGGCCGTTTGCGTTTACGGCTTTTCCTAGTTCGTTATCTGTCCAGCTTGGCATTCTTCCTTCTTGTTTTTCTTTTTTTTTCTCATCCTGACTGGTGCTGTAGAGCACACTCAATGACGACCGCGCAGCTCACTATACTGCCGCAGCGTGCGGCAACGTAGATGTGACTGTATAGTTTGTTGGTATATAGTATACGACGTGATTTGCGCGCCATGCGCCTCACCGACGACAAGTGTGCGCGTGCAAGGTTTTTTTTTTTTTTTTGTCAAGGAAGTTTGTCGAGAAGTGATGGGTCACTTACGAAAACAGAGGACGTCCCGCGTTACAGCTTAGTCGTTCTCGCCTGCCCGACTCACGGTCTCGCCACTCTTGGGAAGGTGCGTGCGTTTGAGGAATATTGTGAGAATGCCGAAAAGGGAGCACGATATTCGCGTGTGGCCTGAAAAGAAATGTCGCTGGAACCGTGCTCGGGCGCGTTCTGTAAATATATCGTCTCCCGTGTCACATGTACCCGGTAAACTTTCCAGGATATGCATGCTTAGCTGCGAGCCGGTCCGAAAACGCTGGCAGTCGTAATAAAACAAACTATGAGCAGACCACTCCTCGGCAGCGTTCACCAGAAAAGGGGTACTATACTTTTACCACCAAACCAAGAGCCACAAAACGTTTAGGAGAACTTTGGTTATGCCGATATGGTAATCCTTGATGATTTTTCTTTCTTTTCTTTATGGTTTCCTCGTATACAGGAAGTGGCGCCTGACGTAACGCAGCCCTGATGAATGGTGCTGTTCACCTTTCTTCATTAAGAACCACTTAAAAGGAAGCCTCGTCTGCTTGCACCCATGCATCTTTAGCCCGTACACGCAACGTCTCTGTAACTTCTCGTTCTTGAATGTGCATGGAACAACTACAGCAGGACGCCTTACTAGCCACTTTGTTGTTCTCCCTCACGTCCCCCCTGCCCTCTCCCCGCGTAATCCTAATTAATGCTGATCACTCCAGTGGCATGTGTGATATTGCCAGACTTCGCGATGTGTGGCGAATTATTGTCCTACAGCAGTACCCCCGCGTCGTAAAAACAGCAACGTCCCACAGCAGTCCTGCAGCGTCGTAAAAGAGAGAGAAAAAAAGGTTAGATTGCCGGAGAGAAGAAGTGTTAAAGGAAATAAATGCATGGAGATTAACTAGGTTCAGCCAGTGGATAAAAAAAAAAGAATTACTGGCACTTGCCTGGCTTCTTGCATCGCGAACGCTCCAGGCCACTCTTCTATCTTTGCCTAAAATAGCTAGCGCGATGCTTAGGCGGTGATCTCAGACAGACGGACAGGCAGACGAAGAACTTTACAAGGTCCTGAGAAGCTTTGCTCTATGGCACAGCTGCGGGTCGCTCCCACGTGGGCACTGGTAGGCCGAGCTTAACCGCCGCATCGTGGGCTCTTTGGACAGCCCAAATTTGCCGTGATAGTTCTGAGCTCTTGATGGCAGAGCTCAGAACTATCAGAGCTGAGCTCTTGATGGCAGCCCCACAGTCGGGACAAGTAGATCTGAGGAAATTTTATTACGTCATACTTAAGTTCCGAGAGACTAAACGGCTGACTTCATTCAGGGCTTGCGTATCAACGAGAGAATAGAAAACCGGCGCGTATTAAAGCCGACATCCGTAGGCGTCGGAGCTTCTAAGTCATCCGTGCCGCGGCAGCGTAATGCAACATGGACTTTCCAGCAAGTTCCGGCGCTGCTGCGATAATATCCACCGGCGGGTGCTACGCTATCATTCAACCTCTTATACGAACGCCCCCTCTGCAATCGCCCCGTCTGCCCTTCGCATAATTTCTCTCTCTCTCTCTATCTCGCTGTATTCGTTCACGCGCGCTTTCCGTATATGGTCCGCTCTTCTTCAATACCGAATCGCGGGCACACCGACACTGCCGCCGCAGATACGGCTGGGAACGAAGACCATTAGGTCGTAAAAACCCGTCGCATTGTGTGTCTGCGTTCGCGGACGGGCTCCTTCTTTCCGAATGGCGCTGGGGCTCGCGTTCAGATCCCGCTGCGCTGATAAGGGGCTCTCTCTGAACTGACAGCCGCCGCTCCTATCGACGGGGCAGTAAGGGACGGGGGAGGAGGAGCTTTGTGAGGCTACGCGCTTCTTGGGTCGCGTGCTGAGTGCGCGAGCGCTGTCTCTGGGGCTGAGCGGAGGCTGGCAGTTCCGGTAGTTGGATAGCGATCGCGCCGGCTTAATTGCCCGATGGACGGACTCAGAAATAAAGAAACGGGGTGGGCAAAGAGGAAAAAGAGGAACGATTGCGCGGCGAGACGAGAGGACGAGCAATATCGGGCGAGGGAGGCTATATCGTGAAGCCGGCGCTGACTCGCGACACACCCGCGTGTTGTGTGCGCGGCTTGGGGAAAGAGGGAGATACGCGCAAAGGACAATATAGGAGATGAAAATGGGATCGCGAGTATCGGGAAATGGTGTCCCCGGTTGGGGGCGAACGCTGCAGTGAACTTCGGTGGAGGGTCCAGGCGCGCGGAGCGACTGGGGTTCTAGACAGACGAGAGAGAGAGAGAGAGAGAGAGAAATGCAGTGGGCACGCATGCGGTGAGTCAGTATATGACACGCAACCTTTGTGCGGCGAGCAATGGCGAGAGCTCTTACTTCACGATTCTTCTTGCTGGCTCACTAGTCACCGCTTATTTTACAGTCCTCCTTTGTTCCTCGGTATAACATTGTTGGTTGTCTTTTTAACGCGATAACGTTAAGGAGCCTGTGTCGCAGAAGATCCCGCGTCGGCGTGCGGTGTCGGACGTCGTTTCGGCAAAACGATTTTCGAACCACCCATACCCAGGCCATCCATATGACGCAAGAAACTTACTGAACTAATTAAATTTTTCAAGCTAAAATACGTGAAAAAATCGTAAACTGCGACATACACACAACCTACAGACATGATAGCTCTCGTATTTTAATTTGATTGTACGAGAAAACGTAATTCTGTTACGTGAAAACTCCTTTTCCAGCGTTTCCGCAATTCACAGACCGACCGCGGCGTCCGCCGCGTGTACACTGGCTCGTCCGCGCTGCCAGCTGTACCCGCGAAGCGTAGTGTTGGCGCGGATTTGCACAGGTGAGACGCTCGACACCGACTTTCGGGGTGGTTTGACGTCCCGCACTTTCGCATATATAGCGCGCCTCGTATTCCGTCACCGTCATATAGCGCGGCCGAGTCTCTAGATTCGCTAAAGTGAGCTCTGTTTGCATGCGCGTCATACTTTGGTAAGTGCAAGAGTGCGTGCAGTATGGCGAATATAAAGTATATTAAAGGCAGTCTTAAGGAAGGGGCTTACCTTTAAAAAAGAAATATTTATGAATACGATCCGGTATGGGAGAAAGATATATTCTGTCGGCTTCTACGTTGTGTTCTTTTTTTCTCTCTACTTCTACGTTTTTTCTACCCCCCCCCCTTTTTTTTTCCGAAGGGCGTGCAGGGTCGCAAACCGGAGAATTCATTCCGGTTATACCTCTGCGCCTTTTTTTCTCCGTTTCTTTCTCTCTCTTGCTATCATTGTTGATATAAGCCTGGTGTCCTGTCGAGACATTGGAATAAGTCTGTTTCTTTCAAACCTGTCCTTACTGATCTATTAATTATGAGATATACTCGTACTCGTGTAAGGTGGTGAATTGCGTGGCATGAGCCTCTTCTAGGCAGAGTTAGGTCTATTTCCTTTGCTTAACCCTTTGATGATGGCACATTTAAGTACACCCGCTCCCCCCACCAGAAGAATTCTTTTTCTTTCTAAGACTGCAAAAAACACAGAGAAAAAGTACAATTTGTGGTAAAATTTTTATCAAAAGGGGCGAAACACCACCCAGAAAACTGGCAGTGAGTCTAAATCCAAGCCACCTATGGCTTCGTTTGGAATTTGTACATGCACCTCTCGTAATATGTGAACCATATATGTGCGCATTTAGTTTGCGTCACGTCACGTGTGTGACACTACTGCAGCTGTATGTCTTGCATCGGCTGCTTCCTCGTCCTATGTTTCTGCTCTAAACCAACCAATGGCGCTTGCTGCCTGTCATTCAGTGTTGGCCGTAGGAATTTAGCCTGGAACTTCGTACTCAACACCGAAACTCGGCAAGTACAAAGTTTTTTTTTCTTTTTTTTCCCCCGTACGTTGCCTGTAGGCAACAGTCGTCAGTAAACGGTTAATAATAGTCCAAGTATTCCATTTTGTTCATCATAGCTGCATGGTTGCATATCTAACGTCGCGTATATAAAATAAACATACGCGAGTTTGTACGGAACTTCGAGTAGGCGCTGCAACTTCCCGTTGTCTATCTGTTCGCACTGCGGCTCTAGCCTGCGTAATTATGCGTCTGGTAGACGTGCAACGTGGCTGTGAAGTACGACGCGCCACATTCGCGCGTCCTGCTTCATACCCGTACCCACGAGCAGAGCATGAACGTCGCATCCTATAAGCACACAGCCATGCAACGGAAAGCTGTCATCGTGCGTAAAAAAATAAATAAAATAAAATAATAATAATAATAATAGAGAGAGAGAGAGAGAGAGAGAAGGAAAAAGAGAAGAACGTGCTGAATAGAACGGCGGAGATTACCGCGCATGGAACATTGGCTACAGTATGTTGAACGCACAAGGAACTTCATAACTGCAGTACTCAAAAGCACGCCCCCCCCCCTCTCCCTATTCTGCACCATAGCGAACGTACTCACAGTGGCTACAGAAAAACTGACGTCTGCGTCTACTTTCTTTATCTGCTGCGAAAGATGAGGAGCTTGACAACTTCAATGACCAGCTCTCCCAAGATCTCAGCCAAGAAATACGGCTAGAAAAATAAATACATAATAACGAACAAAACACTATCAAAACTCCATGGATTTCGAAGAAAAGCAGAGATAAAGAATGGAAGAAATTCTATTTGTGGAAGTACCAGATGCTATGACGTAATCTGCACTTAATATACAAACCAAAGATTTATTTTAACCACGCGCACTGCTGCCCAGTTGGGTCATACATTACAAATTGTATCAAGCTAATGAGGACAACACCACAGCCCTCGACAGGTGGTGTACTCGTTAGGGCGATACAAATTGTAAACATTTGTTATTTACCAATGCGCAAAGCTTAAAAGAGTGCAAAAACACAAGCATTTAGGAGTTACAACAAAAGATGAAAAACAAATGTATAAATCTTCGTTAACGTGAGTTCCTGTCCTTGTTTTGATGTCTTGTTCTTTTCCTTGATTTCTTTCTTTCTTTTCTTCATTTTTTTTTCATGTATAGGCTTAGTATGTTTTGTGTCTACGTTATGAGTGCTATGTGAGGGCACGGGCTGATTTATTTACTGCGTCTTGGGATAGCCGGCTCTAAGATAGCGTATCTTCCCATCTGACTGTATTTGTTAAATAACAATGACGACGACTCACACGCACGGGATTTTACGATATGTTGACGTTAACATGCGCCAGTGTTTCTTTCTTTTTTTTTTCTTGTTTATACGACAGCGGCACGCGACAGGGATAGCAGTCCTATAGGGGACATAGACCTGTCCTTTCGCACCAAAAAGTGTTGGCAACCCCACGTTGGTGACATCGACCGCGGACGGCATTTACTGGTCTCACAGTCTCTCAACGAACCTTTGTTCAGTGTTCCAAATCGAAGGGCCAGTCCGATATTGCGAAAATTACGACCCGACTGCCAAGCGCCAGTTACTATATGTATAGTAATATGGCAAGTCCGGCCCCAGAATGGAAACGCCTGGGGCGCTTTTGCTTCTCGGTCCAGTGCGCCGCGCCAACGGTTCCTTTCCCGTGTCGTGCTCTTTTGTTTTACTGCGTCAGCGCACTGCGCGCATGGACGCTGCACTGCGCAGTGGCGTAACGCACACAACCGCGCGCACACAGACCCACACGCGCGCGCGCGATCTCATTGTCCGAGTTCCTTCGGCACGGATTCGAATGATCAAATCAATGTGAACTCGTACGCAAGGAGCATACGTGGGTCCCACGTTCTCGCGACCTGGCGGCACCTAGTTAGGCGTCCTGCCTTTGTGTCTCACCGCAGATTTAAAAAGCAGCAGCAGCAGCAACCTGGCCGCGGTTTGTGGAGTCTATACGAAGCAGCAATGTAGGAACAAAATGCGGCGGTCGGCGGGAAGAGGTGGGTAGAGAGAGATAGAGAGAGACAGAGAGAGGGTGGCGTGCCACGGCACGTGCACAGTGCATTTCCCTTTCTTCTCGGATCTCTGGACCCCGCATAGGCGGTATCTAAACTGGGTATCGCGCTCCCGATCTTGGAGCTTCGAGCCGGAAACGCCGCGGAGTCGGCGGCGAAGCATAAAGTCGAACGGATTTCGTAACCCCGGGCACTGGACACAGCCACGCCAATTCCTTGCGCGCCTCGACGAGCGCGCATTCAGTGCGCACTACATAGGAAGGAAGGAAAGAAAGAAAGAAGAGGGAGTGGAAGTCTCTTTTTCGGCGCAGGGAAACATTGGAACGACCACGTTGCACGGTTTGCACGTGTGCCATGCGCATGCGCTGTCGCCGGTGTACATGTATGGGAGAACGTTCTAATTCTTTTTTCTCTCTCTTAATTAATTGGGAAGTATGGAAAGCGTGGCGGCCAGTACGAATCATAGGCGGGAAGCGCAGCAAAAAACGAAGAAATGAATGTACAAAAACACGGTCAGAAGCCTAGTACATAATCCCGTAACACCAACAAAGCAAGTCGGACCGGGCTTCAACAAACACTTTGCGCGACGTTTCTTAATCAGTTAAACGAAGATAAGTAATGCTCTGTTTTTCGGGCTTTTGTTCCATAACGAGGTAACTAAAAGGACTCGCTCGCTCGCGATAATAATTGCCGTTCCTGTTTTCATCGTCGCTGATTCTAGATGAAGGTCGTTAGGAGCCATTCACAATCTGCAGATTAGTACGTGACGCGCTAACTGGAGTTCGCTTGACTGATCGCTATAACGCGTCGGGCTTGCTATAGTAGGGCGCCCTTATTTTAGAGCGTGGCGCGACGCCATGCGCGTTAAATTACGCTAGGAATTACACGAACCGTGTCACGTTTGCCGAGGAGGAAACGTATGCGTACGCTCGACCTGCTCAGTGACTAATCAGCGTTCATGAATCGTGTGCTTTTCGTTTGCGCGGTTCAGAAGCGGGTCGCTTAACTCAGGAGAAGTAGGCGCGGTGCGACTGTGGGTCTGTACGTTGCTTCACTATTGTTTAGTCATCGTAACGTTCTCTGTGTCTCTCTCTCACCTTTGTTAACCCGGACCCGAATTATTTTCGTTCCTCAGCGCCCTTTGCCTTCGAACGGTGGCCGCGACTAATAATACCGCACCCGCCGTGGTTGCTCAGTGGCTATAGTGTTAGGCTGCTGAGCACGAGGTCGCGGGATCGAATCCCGGCCACGGCGGCCGCATGTCGATGGGGGCGAAATGCGAAAACACCCGTGTACTTAGATTTAGGTGCACGTTAAAGAACCCCGGGTGGTCGAAATTTCCGGAGTCCCCCACTACGGCGTGCCTCATAATCAGAAAGTGGTTTTGGCACGTAAAACCCCATAAATAATTAAAAAAATACCGTATTTGCAAGAATACAATGCCAGTGCTGTTTTTCATCAGAATATCTGGCCTCAGAACGCTCCTCACGGTATATTCGGGTTCGTGACACAAACCTAGCGTGTGTGTTTTCTTTCTTTCTTTTCCCCAGCCTGCTCGCCGCGCCCGCTGCCACTTCACCTCGCGCAAGGGCGGCGAGCCGGGAGTTTCCACTGTGCATTTTGCGCCGTCTTTCTTCTCCCGATTTAAAACGCTGTTAGTGCCGCGTCAACGAGGCAACGGCGTATTAATCGTAACCTCGAGGAAGACGATGGGCGCTGCCGAGCAGCCACGTCAAGCGAGCGGTCTTCAAAGTCCTGCGCTGCATCACGCACCGCAATCTGTGATGTAGGCTTTGCCTTGCCCAATGGTGTCGCGGGCATTTCCGAAGCGCTGTTTGCCCGATGACCTTGGTGGGCGTCGCGGAGGACGACGCCGTGCTCGCCGACAGCGACCGAGACGTCGGCTCTCCTGCTTTCACTTCTTTTTGCGACGGCCGTTCGCAGCAACGAGTCTGAACAGACCAGTGGGCATCCGCTTTTGTGCGTCGTCGTTTCCTGTTTGTTTGCTACGTCACTCCGTGTTCTAATGGTAACGCGTATTCGTTTCTTTTTTCTGAGACACCGAAAGTCCTCTATCCCGTTACATTTATGGTCGCAAATACGGTATCTTCGACATCATGATTGCCATGGCATCTGCACTTACGAATAGCTTTAGCGTAATAACTTTTTTGTGAATACGGGGCCTAATAATAGCCCGTTTACTCTCAGGGGCGGCTCGGTGCCTACGGCGTCCCGGGGATAAACATGACAGATTTGGTCGGGTTCGATTTCCGACAGCTGCGGTGGCATTTCGATAGGACCTAATGAGAAAGCACAAAAGAAAGAAAATTGGGAGAGAGAGAGAGAGAGAGAGAGAGAGAGAGAGAGAGAGAGAGAGCTTGTCTGACGTGCTTTGGGTGCACGTTCAATAACCTCAGCTGGACGAAATGAATCCGTGGTAAAGTTCCCTGTTACGGTGTATATCTCATAGTCCGTGTGTTGCTTTGGGACGTTAAATCACCGCAATGTAACCTGATTCTTGTGCCACTGTGCAGTAATAAACGATGGACGAGTTGAGCGAAATGTCAGGTTGGCCTATGGATGTGTTGTACAGCCCTTCAAAAAAAAAAAAAAAAAACTCCAATATCTAAGTTGAGTTTCGAGCCACTAGCAATTGATGCCAAACCAGCCGTAAATTGCTGTGTGCACTTGGAGAACTCATTTATAGTAAAGAGAAAAATAGCTAATGGAGGTCGTAACGCCTGAATTGACACGGTAAAGAAAGACGACAGGACGTGCGCTAACTATCAACTCATTTTATTTCAGAAGAACGCGGTACTTACACCGACTAAGAATACAGAGTAGAAATCATCGCACGTGCAAGGCAGCATTTTCCAGATAGGCACTTTCTCTTCTGCTCAGAGTTGGTTTGCATGTGCGATGCTTTCTGATTTGTATTCGTTTAGTCAGTATAAGTATCATGCTCTTGTGAAACAATATCAGTGGATAGTTAGCGCACGCCCTGTCGTCTTGCTTGACCGTGTCAATTAAGACACTACGACGTCCATTACTGCAACAAACCAACCAGCCCAAAAATCTGCACTCCTAGAGAATGGCTAGCCTGTATGGCAGAGTTCATCTAATGCGTAGGTTCGATAACCAGTGGACGATTAGGGTTACAGAATGGGTGCCAAGAGAAGGGAAGCGCAGACGAGGACGGCAGAAGACTACGCAGAATGATGAAATCAAGAAATTCGCAGGCGCTAGCTGGAATCGGTTATTATTATTATTATTATTATTATTATTATTATTATTATTATTATTATTATTGCAGAGTTTCATAAACCTGCACACGTTGCAACAATTTTTTTGAAACGTTTGAGACGGAAGAAGCAAAATTCTGTAGTAAGATTCACAAGGCCGGATTCTCGTTAGTTCTTTTTTAATTGAAATGAAAATAAAAGAAAGAGGCTTAGTCGCCCAAAATGGTGACAGCTACTCCTTCTCGCGTAATAGCAATAATATGTATATATATTGTAAATATTGCAAAGTAGGATGTAACGTCACCGGCTCGGAAACTATAGAGCCGTGTTAGATAAAGAAGTACACGCAGTGCGCATAATTGTCCCAGACGCAGTGGAGCCTACAAAGACAAAATACGAAGACAGATTGCGCCGCACGCTGCACGAAGTCCGGACACGCACGCGTATGCAAAGAGTTCCGAACGCGCTCACAAGGCCGCGGCGCGGTCCGAAACGACCAGGCGTCCATGGGAAGGAAAATACACGGATGACACAATACACGCGCAAAGACGCATGCAGCACTCAAAACAGGGCTTCACCACACAAGGTGCGCAAAGACGAGCACCATGCGCATGTCATTTGCGGGCTACCTTTGCTGTAATGTTACACCCATCCTCGCGATTGGGTAGCATCTGGTTTTACAAGCAGTACTATAGCTGAAGATCGCTTGAGGTGAAACGTCTTCCAGTACGGTCAGCGTAGGGGATCGCTAGCTAAAGCCGCACGTAACGAAAACATGTGGGGCACTGAACATCGCTGATGTATTTGCAAGCGTACCAAGCAGGCGCGCCTTGCTTTGGTGTCGTTGTGTAGAGGAAAGAAGCCGTTGCTCGATCGCGCGCGTGTAGCGTGCCCACATAGCGCCCTTGGTGCGCCACGCATGTCACTATCGGAGCTAAGCTTAGGCTCTCCCTCGGCGTTTCGGGAGGCATAGCTCGGCAGTACGTTTGGCCATCCGAGTGGGAGTGGTCACGTTTGAGACAGCTCACCCAGCCTTGGAATGCGAAGCACAGAAGAAAATGAGGCTGACGCGGAATAAACGTCACGGCCGAGGCGGATCAATTTCTATTCGTGTGTACAGTTACCGAGTTTGTAGTCTGGTTATGCTGGTCACCTTCTATTATGCTCTTCTCTTCCTTGTTCTTTGTGTGATTGTGCGAGTTTGTGTCATGTTATTTAGGCGTGGATATTTTGCTCGGAGTACAAAGCAACCTCAGAATAACCATAGCTCCATGTTAAGCAATAGAGATATAAAGTTCGTTCCTACGGATGGAGCCAACATGTCAGCAAAAAAAAAAAGAAGAAAAAAAAGCACTCCCTTGCGCATAGCATATAGCCCACCCTACAATACAGTACTAACCCTTTGATCCCGCGTACCGTCTCCGGCTTTGCTCAGGCTAATCCTGTATACAGTGCGGTCTTCTGCGAGCATGAGGACGGCGAAGTGCTTAGGAAATCCGGGCAAACAGACCGACGGCAGAGTTACTGGCAGGGCTCGGGACCCTCTCTCCACGGATCAGCCCGAGCTTGGCTTAATAAAGGAATGGTAATTACAGGTCTTTGCAAATGGCTGGACACGCGAGGGGCCGAGCGCACATGCCTAAGAAGTATATCGTCAGTGGCGCTGCACCTGTGGACGCGGAACCAAAGCTCTGCTTGAGCTATTTCGCAGCTGTATCTGGTTTTCGAGGACTGTAGGCTAGATATTTCGCCACACACACATACATATTCTTTTTCTTTCTTTCAATTCTCACGCTTTTAGTTGAAAGCCTGACGTCAGAAGTTGGGGGGCGGCATCGTTAGTGTTAATTACAAGTTTCACAATGAAAGAAACTGAATTAAGGCATCTGACGGAGGGTTTATTTCCAAACTGCATTTTAAGCTACAACGCGCCGTATGGTTCCCTACTTTTGCGCGCGTTTCAGCACCGAACTTTGCACTGTCTCGCAACTACCTTGCTACATGTTCCGATGGGTGGGCAGCGCAACCTGGACGAAGGACGAGAGAAAGTACAAACCTTGCTACGCCATGCTGCTGTTGTTCGCTCTTGTGGGCTCAACGATGTGAGATGTTTCGAAACGACACTGGAGCTATGAGGGACTCGATCCGCGGTGGCGTGCTCCAGATTAATTTCTACCACCTGGATTTCTTTGACGTGCTCCTGAACGTGTAAGCACACGGGTGTTTCTGCGTCCGGCCCCGTCCGTAATGCGGCCGCGCAGGTCAGGAATCGAATCAGCGACATAGTTTTCAGCAGCCCAGCGCCGTTGTCACTGAGCCACCTAGGGAGATGTGCGACAAAGTTAAATGAAGTTGTGAAAGATAGATGTCCGTAATGTTTGGATCCGACCGCTTGTACGATCTGTTGGGAACTCGGCGCTGACGCCCGTGGTTGTACCTGGGTCGCAAGCCCCAAGGGTAGCGTTGGCCTGGCGGCCTGGGGTACAACTGGAAGCATCCGAAGGTCCCGGCAAAGCATGAGTCGACTGGTAACAACGAAACAACTTGTTTATTTTAACATCGCAAAGAGTTGGCGGTCAGGTTTGACCGAAGTAGAGAGACGGGAGAGCACTTCACTCAACAGAAGAAATCGGAGCCCTCCTTTTGGCGTCCGGGGCAGCTGTTTTTATACTCTCGCAGTTGAGGGCAAGAAGGAACCCCTCAAAAGACGAGCACGTGAATGTACAATGGGCTAATGGTGACGCACACTGTCGTAGCGCTGCCGTAGCACCATGTCGAGCACGATCTCGTAGCACCCTGTTGTAGCGATGCCGTAGCACCATGTCGAGCACGATCTCGTAGCACCCTGTTGTAGCGCTGCCGGTCGGGCACAATGACTGTAATGAGGGGATGATCCCTGCTTTGGCATCGCCTGTTTCGGGCACAATGACTGGAATGAGAGGATGATCCCTGCTTTGGCATCGCCTGTTTCGGGCACAATGACTGGAATGAGAGGATGATCCCTGCTTTGGCATCGCCTGTTTCGGGCACAATGACTGGAATGAGAGGGTGATCCTTTGCGGTCGCATCGCCGCAGTCGCGCCTGGAAACACCTGCCGATGAGTGTTGCGGCGACGACGATCGGGCCAAAATGTCTGCCGCCCCGCCGCAGTCGCGCCGGCAAAACCACGTGTCGCAGGCGAAACGCAACAGTAATAATTACTAAGCGTCGGACAACTCATCGCCTTGGTTCAGCGTGAACAGTCACATACGCGCTACTTGCGCAAAGAAACCAACAAAAACTAGAAGAAAAAAAAAAGCCGCAATCACAATTTTAAAGGGACACTAAATAGCAACAATGAATCAGTTCAGACCAGTAAGGTGTTCTTTCGGAAACCCGTTTTTAACCACTTGGCAAGGAAACGGAAGGGTGATTACTAGTGAAGAAAATACAGGCAGAAATTTTATTTCTCGAATTTCGCGCGCAAACCTCTTCGCGGTTACGTCAGTGTGACGTCATGGATTTCAAACTATCTTTTCGTACGGGGTCGTTTGGCTCTGGAAACGTTTGTTAAACTTGCTGGGCTATGCATTTTTGGCTTGCATATTCCTAATTTACCGATAAACAATAGAGTAGACCCGAATGAACGCTCACAATATCCACGACTTTAAGGCTTTGAGATTTAGAAGTTCAGGGCGGCGTCGACATCCGCCTCGTTCTCGATACGTCTCTGACATAGAAGACCTCCTCTCGCGGAAAGAGTGGCCACTTTGCTGCAGCATAAGCGTAATTTACCATTGCACCTTCGTGAAGTGTGTTCGAATAGAGAAATTTTCCGATCGAGTCAAATACAAATACTCGAAAGAAACAACTTTCGAAACGAACATCGAATATTTCCAACTTATAAACGAAGTGAAATATATTGGTTCCGTAGAGTCTGTTCTGCAACAAAAGCTTCTTTGCGTTATCTGAAACAAATGACGCTGTTAACAACTGAATGTCGGGTAAACTTAAAAGCTTGCACGTTCGAAACAAAGGAACGGTGGTCGTATCTGGTGCACCATGACAATGACTGCAATGAAATAAAAAAAAAACTGCATGTCACCAGGTGCACATAATGGAGTGCGGCGCTCGTTGAGAAAGCCAATGTGTAACATCACAGCACCGCATGCTGTTTCAGGAGAAACCAAACATGGCGACCTTTTCCAAATATTAATAAGATCATTTGCCTAAGTCAAGTAGGAAAATACCGAGGCTCCCAATGAGGAGGAGAGATGCTTATATAACGACTTAAAACCATTGTGTAGAAGTGATGTCTTTCACGCACCTGCTCAGCAATTAGTTCATCTGTGCAACAAATGTGGTTCTCCTGCAGCAGAATCATTCGTAAGGGCCCACATTCGTAAGAGCCCACTTGGATCAGTCTTTCTATCTGTAGACTGTAACAACTGTTGCTGTCCCTCATTGTATTGGAGCTGTACGAATGCTCGACAACTTCGAATAGCTAATTCACGAATCGAATACAAATCGAACATCAAAGCCTACTCGATTCCTATAATAAATTTTGAATATTCACACACCCCTACATTCTTAGCTTAATATTCACATTTAATATTCACCGTGTATGGGACAATTAAGTGCCACTACAACTTTTCGCAAAACACCGTCGGATTTCTCAAAATTTCGAAGTCGGTTTTGTTTAAATTTAGGAATGTCTGAAATTCATGTTGGCTTAGTGTGGAAGCTCCAGCAACCGAGGAGAATGCGCCGCCCTGTCAAAGCCCGGTGCCTGGCACATCGGGCGCAGTTTCGCGCAGAGGCATTTAAAGTCACGACGCCCACACGCCGCCCGGGTCGTGCCCCATTCCCAAGCAATGTGTGGATTGCGCTCCGCTGTGATCGACCGTCGTTCAGTTACATAAGCGCTACCTCAGCTTGCCAAACCCTTGCCCACTGCCCGTTTAGATGAATAGGGTCAATGAGGTGGTCGTATACCTACCCCCGTCCTTATGTCGATAAACGTTCCTGGCACCAACTAAATGAAACAAGAGAGAGAGAGAGAGAGTAAAAAAAAAGAGCAACATTGTGCTTCTAGAATTACCTGGCTCCGTGAGATTCTGTGGAATGTGCTTCTGCATGCAGAGTATATGAGGCAAAGAAAGAAAGAAAGAAAGAAAGAAAGAAAGAAAGAAAGAAAACTGAGTTTTGGTTGCTACAGCACGCGTGATAGAAGCGCAACAGCTCGTGGCTTTACAAAGTCGTTAGCTCTTCCCTGTGTGCTTCCCACCCCCTCCCCAAATTTCCATTCAGCTTTAACGTTGTCTGTCCTTGCGGGACATCAGCGTATAAGTAACGCCTAGGCAGTACGGTGTGGAGGATTCGTGCGCCCAAATAACGGTACGAAACGTTGAGCGAAGATAAATGAAGTAAAACAAACAAACGAACGTACAAACGAACGAACGAAGCATTAAAGGGATCCCAATTTCACTCAGAAGTGTGCCGTATACCGGCGAAAGTGCTCGTCGCTGCTCGTGATGCGAGGATCAGACAACCTCGAACTGTGAGCGTGACTACACGACGACTACGACGACGACGACTCCGGGGCCAAATAGTGTGCTCCGACAAATTACACCGCGTATTACACCACTCCGCGTGTCGGGGATAACCTTCCCGACGAGCGTCCATCTGCAGCCTGTGCGGAAGACCGTCGTACAAGCGAATTGGAGAGCCTGGTGGGTGAGCAGAGGGAGAGAGAGAGAAAGAAGGCGCCGCGCCGAACGACAGCCCCGAGCCGCCCCCGCGACTCGGCCATCTGTGCCGTGCGGCGGCAACACGCTGAGCGCGGTGCCACACCCGCTTTGTCCAAATCACCGCCACCACGCGGGCCCCAACACCGCACGCAGCGCGCGCGCACAAATAAAAAGCCTAGCTGAGCAACATCCCACCGGCGAGAAAGCGCCGGGACTGCGCTACACGCGCTGCTTCACGGCGGCGAGTTGCGGGCAGCGTGCTCCAAGCCTTTTCACGATCCAATCGTAGCGACGCGAGCGTGGTTGTCTCGATGTTGTCGCAGAAGCGCTCCGAACTTTTTTTCTTTTTTAAAGTGAGGCTCCGTGCTATAGCCTACACAGGGGAAGTGAGTGACTCCATCTATTCGACCACTGCTTTTCAGACTTACTCAGCTGGAACGTGCTGTAATATGCAGCCTCTGATCTGATATAGGCTGTGGTATAAGTGTCAGCGTTCGTCCCACGTTGGTTTCAACTGAGGCCACAGTGTGCACACTGCATCTTTGGCTTGCACGCAGAGTAATGTTATATTATCAGTGCGCCTAGCTGGAACGTGCCTGTTTGCTGGAAAGAGGAAGCTGGTGATCAGACGTTCCGTTCTTTCTTTTTTATTCTTTTTTTTTCCAAGCAGGTGAATGTTGGGAGGAGAACCGGATCGCCAGCTTCCGTTTGTCAACGAGTGGGTTGGCGTTTCCCCTTCGGGAAAGGCGTAATGGTCTCAGCGCGCGCAAGTGTAGCTGTATTTGCGATATCGTGTATGCTTCTTTCAGTGTCGCTGATCTGTAGTGCCTCTGTATGGGAAAAATAAAAATAAAAAACGAGCTGCGAGCTGCGACTTGCGAAGCAGCGCTTACTGCTTGTGCTACACGCTTGCTCCTAGCACCTGACACTGTTATTCCGGCCAGCTGCACTGGTTTGCACGCGACGCATCTGCCGGCGTAGTATTTAGCAAGGCAGTGCGGTGAGGCTCGTATTCCGAAGGGCTTGCGCGCGAGTCCCACGCGCCCGTTAACACGCCCACCGGCGACGCCTCCTGGTTCGCTCGCACGTAAGCGGTGAACTTCTATAGTGCAAATTCCGCAACGGTTGTTGAACTTTATTTCGCGTCCATGCAAGGGGGGGGGGGGGAAGGGTACAGATGACAAGAGCGCAGACAAAAAGCCACAAATTCAACTAGACTAGGTGTGCGTCGCCTACTACCGCTTTTTTTTTTTTTGGCAATGCTTACCGAAACGTGCATTGATACAATACATGACCATGTATGAAACTTGAAACGTGAAACCCGAGGAAGTTGTCGCGCTTTTATAATTTCGCAATTCTGCGCAGGTTCCAGAAACACGTCCGAGAAACGGGCCGCGCATGCCTCGTCCCGCGCGCTTAGCCTTCGCCTGTGCTGCACCGTACTGGTGCGCGCGAGGTGCCGCTCTCCACAGAAAAACGGTACCCGTAATCACTCCCGGCAACAACGCACCGACCGACACAATCAGCCGAAAGCTCTCCGTATATTTGGAGGGGGGTGAGATATACAGCGAGTCGTCGAGGAACAAGCCTCGAGGAAAGAGAAGCCAGCTGAAGAAGTGAAAACGTAAGCGAAATGAAAGAAAGAAACAAAAGCGCGGAGAACGGGGAGAACGAACAGGGCATGCGGGACAAGAACGAAAGACGTTTTAGGCGAGGGGAAACCACGCTCTCGGACCAAGCTAGGCGCGGTGAACCGGGGGCATAATCTTCTTCGCAAGCGCAAATCGAAGCCTCCAGACTCGCTCATCGATCCCCATAGCTGATGAGCCAGCCGGCCAGTGACACCGAAAGCTTTAATTCTTGTCGCTTTATTTTTATTTGCTTCTTTATTTTTTAAAAGTCTGTCCTCGCTTCTCCGCTTCTCTCGCGTCAGTGCAGCCGTTAGCGCCGCACTGGTCGACCGACGATGACAACTCCCGGAGCGGCCCTCAATTGGCTAATACACCACACTGTCTTTCAGTACAGTGGGAAAAGAGAGAGAGCGTGCGTGAAAACCCACTGCGAAAAGTAAAATTGTAGTCGGATTGATTTCGTATATTTAAGCCCCCCCTTTCGGTCTATTTCACTCTCGTACGATTTCAAAATGGATTACGAGTGGGACAGTTTTCCTACACTAGAGCTCCTCCACCGCACATACGAGCGAAAAAAAATGGTCCAATGCTGTAGTTCGGAATCAATTTCAGTGAGTATGGACAGAACGATACATATCGAATGCTTGCCGAAAACGCTTATATACAGCGCACGGGAACGTTTCGCCACTCAGATTTACTGGTAGCAAACATCTGAAGATGTTCGGTTTGGTCTTGACTGTAGCTGGCTGGGATCCACTATGCAACTTATTTTTGCGGGGAGATAGAAAAATTAGGCGTGTTTGGCTATTTGCTAGGCTTTTTTCCTGCCTGTCGCAGGCATTCACGAAAATGCAAGCACCGTTCGATGGTGCAAATAGTTCTAAACTTGGTTGATGTAACTGCGAAACTCATCATCGGCATTTAACTTTGTAAGACGTGCAATGTGTCGCTTAAGCGCTATATGTTCTGGCACCGTGAACGGGGGTGATAACAGACGAGTGAGGGGTATGTGTTAATCGACCGTCTAGACGGGGTGCAATATTTCACTATTACAAACTGTTATCTACCCTCTTGCGATACCTGTAGTGAGCTAGCTAAGAGTTCTGGAGTAATTGCGAACTTCCAACTTTTGCATCTCTTCAGGACGTTATTTTGGTTTGCCGTCTCCCACGCTCGTGGATAGACACAGGGGACTTGCCGCAAAAGATTAGCCTGTTCACGATCGGGTCAAACTATATATATATATTGCTTTGCCTGCGTTCACAAAAGCATGGTATCGTAACAAAGTATTACTGTGGCTGTTACCCCTCGGCAAGCAGTGAGTGAAACGTTATGGCTCTGTTCGGGCAGTGAATTTATTTTTCGCTGACGTGTTGGCCATGCCAAATGCCCAGTGCTGGCGTCGATAATGGATAACGTGAGCTTATGTCTGTTTCACCGCCGCAAGATTCAGCGCTTGTACGAACGAATCTTTCTAATCCACAAGAGGCACTAAGCTCGTGGAGCGTTCATCTGGCACTTCATCAATTTTATTTGTTACATGCTGACTTCGATCGGGTTCCAGAGGTGTCGCCGTGCCGGTAGTTTCCTAAAAGAGCGTTCTTCAAATCTGGCTTCGCCACAAGCACACATTTTATGGGGAGAAGCCCGCTTCTGCAATTCGTGTCGTTTTACAGACGCTCGCCAATACGCTGGAACTAATAATGTGAGCGTGTGACCGAGAACCTTACACTTGCCAACGAACGGACGAACACGTGAACACGCACACATACCAGTCTGTATCGAACTTGGGTTGTCTAGATTCTGATTCGTGGTCAACGCTTCTAATGAGAGTGACCGTATCATGACGCAGCCTGCGGATACGGCGGCTTGTTAGGCATCAATGGCAGGTAGTCAGAGGGGAGTAGACTGTCACAGAATGCGTCGGAAGGGAGCTGTGTTGTAGGGTCAGCTAAGCTCCGAAAGGATGTTCGCAGCCACTTATTCAGGCTACGACTGCGTTATGGGAATTATATATATATATATATATATATATATATATATATATATATATATATATATATATATATATATATGTATGTATAATCATAGGGGACAGCTATCATCTTTGCCAATGCCTCCGCCCCGTTGTGAGACTAAACGTCGCACGCGACCGCCGCGCCAGATCAGGGAGGAGCTTTGCGCCGATCCTAACTCCCTTGCATGCGTAATCGTGCGAACGACAATTAAAATTTGGAGTCGCATATCTCTGAGCACAGACACGCTAGAAGAATTCCTCCAACTGATACTGTGTAGAAACACGACTGCCCCGAACTTTCAAGTGCAAACATACCGACTTACTACAGTCAACAAAAGCGTAATTATCCAATTTTGGTTAATTGGGCTGCTGACAGCGATAATTATCACCTCACTTTGTGTTCCTCGGCCCGCATAACTTATTAGAGCAGGTGGTCTTCGCGTGCCTCCCAGTGCCTAATTTTAAGAAAACCATAAAGCTTAATTTTGAACACCATGTTTATTACCTTCTCAAAGGGGCAGGACGTGTGTCGAGTGAAATACTGGACAACATTTTGCAATGTGGTGAACGGGGTTTAAATAACGCATCTGGGGCCTTAAAGAGGTGCGACGTAATGATAACGCATTTCTATAGCGTTTACCCACCATTTCCGTTGATTTTCTGTCTCCTTTTTTTGCTGCCGTTGGTCTCTATAGAAGAGTAGTTTTTGTCGCCACATTTGAAAGGTGGGATGTTACTAGTGCATGTAATTTTCGAGTTTGTATGAAAGTATTTGTGATCGCAACGGAGTTGCGGGTGGGCTTAGGGCTCCGTCACTTGCAAGTCGCTCCGTTACTTGCAAAAAATAAATAAAAGGGGGGGGCGAATTTTTTTTAGGTTTCAGGCAGTTTATAAGCGGCCGTACCTTGCGCTAGCCTTTCGGTGATTTTCCCGCCTGAGAAACAGCGCGACCAAGTGTCTGCTGCTGAGCGGAACCGATAAGCACGCGTCGAATACTGACTCGTTATGAAGCAATGCGGGAAGAAGGCGCGCCACCGCCTCATTACCCAGCTCCCTTGCGCAAGGACCATGGGTCATCGAAGCTGCTTTACGGGGGCAGCGGTCCTCCACGGTCTGTCGAGCAGAACGATTCGCTCGGAAGCATGTTTGGTGCTCCCCAGGAGATAGTGTCACGCGTCTCCACAACCTCTGCTCAAGCATCGCGAAGGCGACGAAAGGAAGGGCTATCTCTGACGGCGGAGCTAAAGTTTGAGCTCATAACCCTGCGGAGGTCAGCTCTGCCTCTGGAAGGTGAGCGCTCCCGGGACTCCGCCGTGGTACGTGGCTATGGCGTTGCGCTGCTAAGCAAGAGGTCGCGGGATCGATTCCCCCCATGCCGCGGCGGTTGCATTTCGAAGGCCGCGAAACGCAAAAGTTCTCGTGTACTGTGCATTGGGTGCGCTTTAAAGCGAACCCCAGGCGGACAGAATTAATCTGGAGTCCCCCACTATGGTGTCCCTCATAATCGTGACCGTGGTGTTGGCGCGTAAAACCCCGGAATTTAATTTTTCATTTGGTCTCTCCTGGAAGACTTGCCTCCTTCACTAAACCGAGAAGGCCTAGAACAGAAATTTCAACAGAAAGCCAGGACCACTTGGGAAACTAGTATTAAGCCCAGCAGTGTGAGCGAGGCCAGCACTGCCGACACACTGTCCGAGTTATTCGCCCGAACTGTACAACTTGTTCCATGCATTGTATAAAGCACCGAGCCAAGACCCGTCCGAAGGCCTTTCACGATAGGCTCATCTGACCAGGGAACCTCAATGCCGCAGGCACGCGCTGAACGACAGGTTTCCGACAGAAACGGGCTTGGCGGGGCAGGCTTGAACCTCACTCAGCCTCGACACGCAAAAAACCACAACCCCGTTACGTCACTTACAAACCAGACACGCGTAAGTACAGGCTGGACTAATGTAATGTACTACGTATCTTTATTTTTTGAGCGTGAAAAGAGGAACGTGTGGATGATGGTGGTGGTGGTGATTTATTGACATCTCCTTCGAAACGGGGCGGTGACAAATAGTGAACTAGCATGATTGAGTTAACCAGTTATGCTATACATGATTTTCATTCTACAATTTTTTGTATGAATCTCCTTAATATCCTTTTTTTCTTCCTCAAAACTTCTCCTTCTATGTTGTACCACTGCAAGGTAGATAGAACAGATTGAGGATTATCAGCGCAGTCTAGCGGTTACTCAGAATCGTCGTATTCATGCGTGATGAAAGTAGCACTCTTCCCCGCGCATCAAGTCGTCAGCGCGCTCGCTTTCGCCGGACACATTTTTTTTTCTGCTCAGCTGTCAATGGAAAGCAGTCTGCTGTAAGCTAACCCGTCGTGGTAGGGTAGAGACTAGGATGTTGCGTTGCTGAGTTTGAAGTAGCAGGTTCGATCCCGGGCTTAGGAGGCGCATTTCGACTGGCGAACACGCTCATTTGCTCAGATTTAGGTGCAGGTTAAAGAATCCCAGCTGGTAAAAAAATTAATGCGGAGCACTCCCAGTACGGCGTTCTTTACAATCCGCTGTGCTCTTTTCTAACGTTAAACCCCAAACTATATTTTAATATGCAGCTCTTCACGGCGAGGCCATTAGGAAGAACAGAAAATGCAGACCGGACATCGCTGTTCCACGCTATTTTGGTGCAGAATATATACTTCAGTCACGAATTCACAATAAGAGACCTATTTTTGAGTGCCTCTAGCAAATTCCTGCGGTCTAAAAAACAGCCGATTGCATTTTTTTTTATCTGGTGAATCCGGCTGTATCCACAGCGCCGTGATCTTGCCGAATGAAGTTCCTTGAATAAGCTTGCCTCCCGTCAGAACTGCCGGAGATGGCGGTGCAGCATGGTTGCGCGTGATTGGAAAGAAAAGGCTGCGATAACTGTGGAGTTGAATTATTACCTCCCGCATCGTTCTGCGCCGCACCTGCGAACAGGCTCACCTGCGCGCATGGACGGACCTGTGCGGCAGCCTTTTCGTGGCGGCAGCGGCCTTGATAACGTGTAACTTCATTTTGTTCTTCGTCTTCTTATCGCACACCGACCGCGATAATTGTATGCGAAACGTAGCGGCTTTGGCACCCTGCGGCCAGTTCGCGCCTGATGCGCGGCTCATGTACGTGAAACGGGACCCGACTCGCTATCTAGCGCTGTCGCCTCGGCGATGCGAATCGGCGAGTCCTTGGCGCCACCTCCTAGGAATCGTGATTGCGTCTGAGACAGGGAGCGCGGTTCACTGAACAGAGGTGCAGTTTACGTTAACAGAGGAACAATGGCGCATTGTTGCCGACAGCGATGCGGAAACGCGCTGCTGACGTTGCAGCCCGTTTCAATGTGGGCGCCCTTATCGGGCCGCGGTGAGCGTGCCGTTTGGAAACACACTTGAAAGAATGGATAATGCGGTAGCCAGGGCACATTGGACTTCGAGATTCCGAGCGTCGGCCCGCCTCGCCTTGCCCGTATCGCGCAATTGTTGCGCGAATGCCAAGAGTATGTTATAACAGGAAGTTATAACAGTGACCTTGGGCCTTTGTCTGCATGTGCGTCGATTGATGAACTGTTCCTTATACCCCTGTCACACGGCAAGATTTAATGTCATTCGAATCGAATGGCATTCGATGCACCGAATGCCATTCGGTCTCTTACGGTGCTACACAGTAAAATATAATGGCATTCGCTAATGATAGCAATGACGATCTGGAACAAAATTTGTGAAATTCAAAGAAATTTTGTGCTTATTAAACGCGTTTAAGAACTATTGCGAGTACTTTTAAAACGGACGAAAACGTTTTGACGCCAATTATTCGCAACTAAAAGTGCTTCGATCAACACATCCAATATGGCCGACCGCCACAACAGACTCCTGATGCAAATAGTAATAGCGCTTGAGCACAACCCGTGGTGAAAAATATCATCGCGGCAAAAATAATTATTCCTTTTTATAAGTCTAAAGAAATATCTTCTGACTTTGCTGATGCACGCATTATCTTTTCGCGTGGCGTGTCGCTGTTGTCTATCTGGGGTCAAGAGTATACATTCGGTTCGAAATCGAATGCGAATGAGTTCCCCTAATACCCCTGTCACACGGGAAGATTTAATGTCATTCGAATTGATTGGTATTCGCATATAATTCCATTAATCGAGATTTACACGGGAAAATTTAATGTCATTCCATTCGAATGACATTTGCCATCGAATGAGTTAGGGGAACTCATTGCTGATTGTTCGCTCATTGTTCGCTCATTGTTCAGAAAGAACGCGTAAACACGAGAATGCATGACTTTTGCGCAGCGCATTCTCTAGCGCCGGCAGCGCAGGCGAATTAGCGCATGCGCTGTGGGTTCGAAGCCCACGCCAATGGTTTGTTTCCATATATGGTATCGGTGGACACGCTCGCCGCATGCCTGGTCGTGAAGCACGTCTCGCGCGGCACTCCGCTTTCCTCCTGACCCTTTCGTCATACTCTCCTCCTCCGCTTTCCTCCTCGCGCTCATTTCGCTCTCGCCGTCTTTCATCCCCTGCTACGGTCCGAGTTCGCTCTTTCATCCTCCTCTGTGCTCGTTCGCTGGGTTACGCCGAGGGATACCGACAACGCCGACCCTCACAACGGCACTAATGCCGTTGGTTTTCGACGCATGCGCGAGAAGTGCGCGCGAACTATTTGTGTATGGCCTCCGTTGGTGCCGCTTTGCCCGTCCTGCTCCGGCCCGTTTTACGACGATAGTTGCTAAATATAATTTTTCATTGAGAGCCTAGAAGTTCAGTGGGACAAACGAGTCCCACTTTTAAAAATACACGGCCTGTTGTATAAAACGCAAAGCGACCTGTTTGAACAACTGTGACACTCCTGAGTTCCTTCGTGTGTGTGTCTGTGTGTGTGTTTTTGTTTTGTTTGCTTTTTTTCTGTAATCTCCCTCTCTTTCTGTCTCTCCTTCCCACTTCCCCAGTGCAGGATAGTATCTATCTTCCGGTTAACCTCCCTGCCTTTCGCGTCTCATTTATCCCTTTCTCTCTCGAAGAAGAAAAATTCGTTTGATGAAGTAAGTAGCAGGAAATAATTTTGCTTTGAAACCCTAGATGGTCAGTGGAACATATGTGTTTCACTTTTGGAAAGACCGCTTGGCGTCAGTGGGACGAATATGTCCCAGTCTATTTTTATGTAAACGGCTCGAAGTAGAGGAATTAGTTGTAAATCATTTGTGAGCACGTCATTTATTCATAAGGGACATGGTATTTTAACACTTCTCTAAAAAAATATGCGCCGCTCTACAACGCGTTAAATCATCTTGTGGCTACTTCTGACCCTACACAAAATGCAGTATGCAATGCAACAGGACGCGTAGTTACTCTGCATGGTGTGCGCTGTTGGACGAGCGGGATGACTAATAGTCAGGTACATTGGCATTGATTGATTTTGTTCCAGGGCTACAGGGGCTTTAAGAGACACCTTTTTAGTGTGTTTCTGATTGATTTTGACCAACTCGGTTTCTTCTACGCGCTTGCGTTGTGTAAAGAATAGACGTGTGTGCTATGTCCGCGGTGCGTGCGTGCGTGCGCGCAACAGAACCGCCGAAAAACGTGAAAATTTCGAACGCGTCGATAGTTGTCTCGCCATCTGCGCCACCTGCTAAATCTCGACGTGAATAGTAATAATAGTAGTAATAATAGTAACAATAATAACTGACGCGATCTCAATAATGGTGACATTCATTTCGGGGCGCGCTAGGAAATATGACAGTGATCGGGCCTGCGCCGCAATCGCCGCGGAGCCAAGGTAGGGTCGTCGCGGTGGCCGTGCGAATGAGCGTCACGCAGTCGTCGAAGTACACCTGTACTTGGGCCTTGCCCACGTCTCGTCACTGTGTCTGTGTGCGTCAGCGTGGAAGCCAGTCTATGGGAGGGCCCTCCCATGGGTTGAATGGGTAATGGTACTTTCCCCACTCGCTAATGTTCTGCGAGGAAGCGGCGCCTGTACTCTGACATCCGAGAAGCATGAACCACCTGCAGCAATCCCCGTACTCCGTCGCGTGGCTGCACGTGTAGTATTAGAGGCAAAAATGGTCATGCTATAAGAAACGCCACCTTCTAAAGAGAAAGATTGTTTACTGGAAGCTGATGACATCGTAATTGCTACGTGCAGGCGTTGCAAAGAGTCTACTCGTGAAAGGCATCGCCCAGTTGAAATTACAGCCGCAACCAGAAGTTTATGGTGCGTATACGGTGCGGAAGCACGAGTGCTTGTCTGGCTTCGGCTTTTGGTGGAGAGAAAAAAAAAGGCGTTGATGGCGATTTGTTCATTTCATGCCTTTTTTTCTTCACAATTTCAAATTATTATTATTATCATCATCATCATCATCATTATTATTATTATTATTATTATTTATCTTGGGTTTGGGTAATAATAATAATAATATTTGGGGTTTTACGTGCCAAAACCACTTTCTGATTATGAGGCACGCCGTAGTGGAGTACTCCGGAAATTTTGACCACCTGGGGTTCTTTAACGTGCACCTAAATCTAAGCACACGGGTGTTTTCGCATTTCGCCCCCATCGAAATGCGGCCGCCGTGGCCGGGATTCGATCCCGCGACCTCGTGCTCAGCAGCCCAACACCATAGCCACTGAGCAACCACGGCGGGTACTCTTGGGTTTGGGCAAACGACATGGAATCCTGATCGCCTTCTCAAACCTGTCATTACCCGCCGTGGTTGCTCAGTGGCTATGGTGTTGGGCTGCTGAGCACGAGGTCGCGGGATCGAATCCCGGCCACGGCGGCCGCATTTCGATGGGGGCGAAATGCGAAAACACCCGTGTGCTTAGATTTAGGTGCACGTTAAAGAACCCCAGGTGGTCAAAATTTCCGGAGTCCTCCACTACGGCGTGCCTCATAATCAGAAAGTGGTTTTGGCACGTAAAACCCCAAATATTATTATTATTATTAAACCTGTCATCCTCTTAGGCCCTGCTCAATATTGCAAGATAAGTTTATTTGCTGCTTTGAGGCTTCTTGTAGTTCAGACAGACCGTTACGGGCAAACCGATCTAATAAACAGACCTAGAAGTTTCTTTCGTTTACTATGTGTCTACCCGGTCCCGTTATTTCAGTGGCCCTAGCGTTCAGCGGCGGAGCACAAGGTCGCGTGTTCGGTTCCCGGCAGCAGTGGGCCGCGTTCTAATTGTGATGGAATATAAAAAAAAAAAACACTTGCGTACTTACGTTTAGGTGCGCCTTCAAGAACACTGCGCTGGCGAAATGAATCCGGAGCACCCCACAACGGCGTCTCTCGTGGCCCCAGTATTGATTTTGGGGCCTTAAACCCTGCACATTTGACTTGAGGTTTAAGCATGGACTAGACGACTGGCAATGCCTCGGGGACAGCTACCTGAGTTACAGCACTTTTAGTGCTTTTCGCTCAATCCTGCTATTTGCGGGACGTTAATTAAAGGGTTACACTTTCTCAGCACGGTCCGAGCGTAAGTGAATTTTCTTAACACGCAGTGTGGGGCGCAGATAACTGTATGTATGCCTTTTTCCTCGAGAAGCTATAGAAGCTTGGTCGGAATCCACAGTTTCCATCATTATTTTTCTTGGAATTCATGGAAGAACGGAAACCGTTTTATTATGCTTAACTAATGCGCTTAATTATGCTCGATGAACGCTGGCGCGCAGCTGCGGGGGAGCCCCCAATGCCGAAATCTCGAAACGCCATGTCGATAGTCGTCGCTGTAGCTGCGTGGCACGGATATGCATATTCGAGGGGGGCGGTGTATAGGACAGCGGGCGTGGGGTGCTTTTTCCGAGTGATGCGCGTACGAACACGGGGCGCGCCAAACGCCGCAGAAGAATGGACCGGAAGCGCGTACCGCTCGATGCCGGCGCGCTGAGCGATCACCGCACATAGCCGTTGAGCGAAAAATCACGGTTGCCCGGAAGCCCGCGGAAGACGAATGGCGCCCAACAACAACAACAATGGCGGCGCGTCCCGAGAAGCAAGGCCATCCCTCGGCTGCGGACAGCTATATGGGCAACGCGCTGGCGTGCCTGATATTTCGGTGCGGTGCTTCATCACCACGTGGCCTTTGTTAGTGAACTTCACCCGTCAGCCTTGCTCCTCGTTGGGAAGAGAGGGTGGCACCGCGTCGCGCAGTGCCGGTTCTCGCACGTGATATGCCTACTTCACGCCCTTCGTCGCGTTTCCATCGTGCACTTGGAGATGGATCAACGCTGTTTGTTTGTATGTCTGTTTGTCTTTGTTTTCCCTTTATAGAACCGACATTTTGCCGACGGATGGTCCAGTCTCTGCTCGCCGTCAGTTCTCATGGCGCGCGTTCCAGAGTGAAATACGGAACTTCTGTCGACTGTGGAATGTTCCTCCTGACAAGAGATTTATTTTCAATGCGCGAACTTGGCGCTGACGCTCGCGAAATCCTTTACGCCGTGGACTCTGTTCATGCTTCGGCTGCGGGGCGATATACTCGCCGAATACACCACTGGGAACACACTGCAAGTGTGCAAGCAGCTAGGCGTCCGGTCGAATTGAAGTGAGGTTCCGGACGGCGCCCGCTGCTTCCCAAAGTTCTGGCTGAAAATGCGATCCAAATGCGGAAAACGCCGCACACGCGCAGCGGTGGGGCCTGCGCGGTGGCGAGGAATCGCGCATTCGCGAGCCACCCGACCGAAACCATTGCGTGACGGGCGTTTTCGCTGCGCCCTGCGGCCGCGTGGTTAATGAGCCCGCGAAGAGCCACCTCTTGCCCTCTCGCGCGGGCCGCCGCCTCGCACGAGGAGAGCTCGCGTCGCGGGCCCAAGCAGCAGCGGCGCGGCCACGAACAAACCTCGAAGTGGCGTGTAAACCGCCCCGCGCAAGGGCGCCCCCCTGGGGGCGCGCCGGGCACGCGCTCATGTCGGTCTGCGGCAGCAGGGAGGAGGCACGGCGCATACCTCGCTCGCCGAACGAATATAGCTCGCCGTTTGCGCCTGCGTTTGAGCATTCTTAGTACGAACTTCCAAGCGGGCCCAGGAATGACGGTCGCCGCTGGCAGCACGGATATAAGTGCGCCTTGCACTTATATTCCAGCTGCGGTCGTCGTCGGACTTAACCTGGACAGCGAGGGCGCCCACCTAGCGGCTTAACGCGGGTTGAGAAAAAAAATATATGGGCACAGTGGGTGGAGAGGGACGCCGTAGTGCAGTAACGTGTACCCAAAAGCATGGTGCACGAACGTTCTTGCATATCCCCCCCCCCCCCAACCCCACCGTCGAAATACGGTCGGGAATCAAACCCGCGACCTCGTGCTCGGCAGCAGAACGCCATAGCGGCCAAGTCACCGCGGCAGGTGCGGGCTGTAAATAAAAAAAAAGTAAAAAAAAGCAACATTGAATGCTTTGAAAGGAAGACGCGTTAAGCAAGCGTAGTTATGTCCCCCTAAGCCAGAAATCTCCACCACCCTGCGCAGGAGGAAAAAAAAAAGGGGGGGGGGCGCTCGAGGTATGTTCGGGTTAAGTATAATGGAGGCTGTACGTCGTGGGAGAGCTCTTCGTAGGCATCGAAAGTTTTTCGGACCGCGCGTTCTTAGAAACAAAATTATATTTACACAGCTTGGGCCGCTATAGGCTTCGTATACTACACCCGTATTCGCAAAGAGCTGTTGCGCCAGAGTTGTTCTTGAGAACGAATTGGAGCCAATTAAGATGCGGGAAACATTATTAGAGGAAGTGGCCAGTGAATGGCAAAAAGCACTTACAAACGAAAAGCTTCGCGAACTTGGCCCCTGGTGTTGGGCTCCTGAGCACGAGATCGCGGGAATGAATCCCGACCACGGCGGCCACATTTCGATGGGGGCGAAATGCGAAAGCACCCTTGTACTTAGATTTAGGTGCATGTTAAAGATCCCCAGGTGGTCGAAATTTCCGAAGTCCTCCACTACGGCGTGCCTCATAATCAGAAAGGTGTTTTGGCACGTGGAGCCCCATAATTTTTTTTTATACAGTCACAAACGGCTCTGAAATTCTACGTTCTCTGAAATACACTGCGGTCTTTAAATTTTTGACGCCGGCTGAACAATCTTGTTTCGAAATAGGCCATGCGCAATCTTCGCTAATCCTTTAATGCCGTTTGCATGATTTTGCAATGTTAGAAGCGAGACGTTCACTAACGTTATGAAAGGAGGAGGATGGTGTATCTATACTGGGTGTTTCAGTGAACATTTTCAAACATTTTTAAAAATTGCCTTCGGCACCATAGCACAATCCTAGTCCATAAACTGGTCTGCTCGAACAGGCGGACATTACTTGTACAAAATATCGGAACGAATAAATGACCAATTAACGAAAATTATCTGATTAAGTATTTACCTAATTACCTTATTGCAGTTGTAATATTGGAGTTTACACATTCTAGCCGGAGAGTTCGCAAGGCAGGTCCGCTTGGAACGAATTATCAGGATGACACTAGTTTCGAGTTATTAATTCCCGAACTTTTTGAAGCTTTGGAATTCCAGTTACTTTTGTACCTCAATACATAAACGACGTTTTGTGAAGAAAGTAAGTGGAACGACAGCGCATTTTTACCGCGAGTTTGACGGCGCGTACATGGTAAATGGTGTCATCCACACAGTTATCTTCAAGTGGATATACCTTGCAGTCTCACCCACTAGAATTTGTAAATTGCAATATGTGCCATAAGGTAATTTGTTAAAAACTTAATTAGTAACTGTTTGTTAATTAGTCAATTATGCGTTTCTATATTTTTTAAGTAATGTCCGCCTCTTAGAGTAGACCAGCTCATGGACTACAATTGTGCTGTCTGCCACAGGCAATTTCTGAAAATTTTGGAAAGTGTTCGCTGAAACATACTGTATTGCCCTTGAAGAGGCAATACAGTATCACCGCTCGTTAAAAAGAGACGCTCTTCGGGCGGGCCAATCGCTCCGCCCGAAGAGCGTCTCTTTTTAACGAGCGGTGATAAACAGATAGAACGTTGCCACTCTACGGTTATCAGACTTCATTGATTTACAACGCTTTCTTTTTACTAGCATAAGAAATTTCTTCAGTTGCCTCAGCAGCACGCCTCAGTTGCATGCGTGACAGCACCTTACCTCGGTTCATTCTTTACTCGCAAGGTAACTTCTCTGTATGACGCCTGTAGCGGATCATAATGCTCATTGGCGGAGGGCTCGAACTAATGATAGTACGAATATTTAAATTCCTGATTAATATAGTAGGTTATCTAGAACGTTGCAGCGGGAGCCATTATTTTGACAGCACCTTACCTCGGTTCATGCTTTACTCGCAGGGTAACTTCTCTGTATGACGCCTGTAGCGGATCATAATGCTCATTGGCGGAGGGCTCGAACTAATGATAGTACGAATATCTAAATTCCTGATTAATATAGTAGGTTATCTAGAACGTTGCAGCGGGAGCCATTATTTTAACTTCCAATTTCATTACCGTAAACAAACCTAGGGATACCCCGTCGAAATGCCAATGGTTAAGGCATATGGAGCATGTGATCATCAGGACACGCTAACTGCCGAGCATCCCTTTTATTATTGTAATCATCACATTCGATTGGACTGTATTCTTGGGTTTTACGCTCAAAAACCGCGATTTGATTGCGAGGACCACAAGGGGATATTTAACGTGCCCCCACGGGACACAGGGGGTTTTGCATTTCGCCCCCAACGAAATGGGGCCGCCACGGCCAGGATTTGATCCCGCAACCTCGTGCTTGGCAGCGCAACACCATAGCCGCTAAAAACCGTGACGGGTAATCACCACCTTGTGCGTCCACTGTGGGACGAATCCCTCTCCAGAGTCTTGCGCCAGCCTACACCATCTTATGCCTGCGAATTTCCTAATTTCATCACACCACTTAGTTCTCTACCGTCTTCGACTGTGCTTCGCGTGCCTTGGCACCCATTCTGTAGCTCCATATAATACCCTCTTTATGTCGCTTTTTACGCAGCGTTTATGTTTCACTGGCTATAGCCACGGGTACGAAGGCTCCTTCGCAGAACCCTTTGTTCGTTTTGTTTATCTCTTCGTCTCTTGCTTTTTTTCCCTCGTGTGTGCGTGGATGTGTTTGTACGTGTGTGCTTGTGTGTTTTTGTGTTTGTGTGTGCGTGTGTGCGCGTGTGCGCGCGCGCGTGCGAAGCCCAAGCGAACATTAGTCGACTCAGTGGTTCTCCCGCACTGTGTCTATGCCGCTCTGCTTTTGACACTTGCTAGTGCGAGAATAAAATGCCTTGCGTGCCCGACATTCCTGGATCTCGCAAAAGCTGGAAGCTCCATAGCACCACGGAGTGCGTCGTCGTTTCGTACAACGAGCAACCATACTTGTTTCGCAGAAGGCAGAGAAACAAAGAGCCACTTTCACTTCACTTTACAAGGTAGAAATCCTATGGACACAACAGCTCTAGCGCAACTCTAGCGCAACAACTCTAGCCCATGTTTAGTTTGATTATCGTTCTTCTTGACGGAGGAGTAGTAGCAAATAAATCGAGGAGGAATTCGCCCGCGAGAAGTTAAAGTCGAAGTATGCACTGTTTCAATTGTTTTTTTTTTCGCGTGAAGTATATCTAACAGAAAGCAAGTACTTCAGTGGATCTTATCCACTCCTGTCCTCTTTTTCAGTTGCGCCCCCCCCCCCTTTTGTTTTTTGCTCACTGACTCATTTTACGAAGTCATCTACTTGCTTCGAGTAGAGCTGTTGCAGACATGCATACCAAAGTTCTACGCAATGAATGACATGTAATTAATTATTAAAAATCAATTACATCTTTTTAAAATAGTTTGGTAATTGGTCGATTACTTTTTTTTACTCGGTAATGCTCTCTGTAATTCAACTAGTTTTTTTCACTAACCAGTTGCTTTAGTGTCTATAGATAAGCTAACAACAGGCGACGCAACTTTCAGCACTTGTGTTTGACGGGAAGTATACAGTAACAGTGCGTGCGGTCGTGCTACGCAGCGGCCTCGCCGATGCCACGACAGACAAACCTTGGGCGCTCCGCACTTGTTTCCCGATCTTAACCCTGCACCAGCTTCTGGGCAACGAATTGAACTGGTGCGGCTACGGCTGAATAGCTAGGGCCACTCCGGCCGTTGATGCCCGGAAAATCACCCACGGACGACATTGTCATTGGTCCTACGTGCAGATTCTCCGAGCCCCAGCAGCAATGAAGCGCTGCGCTTCATAGCGAATCCAGACGCGAGCAGCACGGCACTGGGTGACCGCAATCTTGTCCGCATGCTGTTTGTAGGTTACTAAGTCGCCCGGCCTTGCAGCGCGCACATCGAGTGAGTCTTCGGTGTCGCTGCTGATGTTTTTGAAAAGAAAAAAAGAAAAGAAACGGGGTAAGACAACGGGCGAAAATTTGTAAAACCAATTGTCAGTGAAAATAAGAAATAAATGTTAAAAGGCTGCAGAGCACGCACTGAAATAGCCAGTCCAGCTCATTCTATTTACATGTTAAATGTTAGTACAGGTTGGGAGCTAAGTAATGTCAACGCAATTGATTACATTTTAGCAACTGCTGCATTGCTTTAGCGAGGCAGTAATTGGTCACTGTAGTCATTTGCATTTTTCAACGACGTAATTGGAATTCGCAACCTTTTTTTATCCGTAACGTCTAGAAGTGCGATGCACGCAGTTCCCGAGACTTTGAGACCCTTTCGCTGTTTCCAGAGGCCCCGGAATATCGTCCGGTTTTGCCTGTTGACATAGAGCGCTTATTTGGCCGACAAGAAAGACGATGGTGAGCTAGCAGCACCGAAGAAAAGAAAAAAAAAACGGAGAGAAAGACAGAAGGCGGCAGATTTTTTTCGCGACGTTTACACAGCAGGTAACCACAATTTTACCAATCCATTTTGCCGTATAAGGTAGACAAGAAATATGCGTGTTAATCTTTACGCATGATGCGCCTATCTTTTATTTGAAGAACTAAAGAAAAGAAGACTTCCTGCACGTTCAACCAATTTAAAAACGCTCTTTTCTCATGCATATTAGATTAATAGGATATGCAAAAAAAAAAAATTTCTCGGGGCTTCACGCTCACTGGATGCCATAGCGTATGCGAAACCGCCTATACAGGGCATTTTTATTCTTCGTAGACAGGCCTGCTAAATAAAAGAAGTAATAATAAATAAGAAAAATTGCACAAAACGCCTAGTTCTTTATTTCATGTTTTCGATTCATCAACAAGCGAGCTAACAAACTACAGGAAATGAACTTCCATGTAGCCGAAGCGTGCAGGCCATTGTCGATAGGTCCCCCCCCCCCCAGCGCCCACATCTGTGCGACCGATGAAAACGCGACGCCCGCTCGGCGACTCAGTTTCGCTTCCCTGTTTCGAAAGCCGATGCGATGAGCTCTAGACTGCGCTGTGGTACGAGCCATACTCGTAGTTCAGTCCCCGGGGTTTTCCATTAAAACGGCTAACCAAGCGCGCGCATTTCCGCGTGATGCCCGGTATATAGCCTATACGCTGTGGCGCCGGAGAATGAATGGGCACGCAGGCGCGCACGCACATGCATGCGCATCCGAAGGCGATCACGTAGTAAGCAAATTACCAAGCGTGCCAAGGGCGGAGGAGGAGGGAAAGGTCGTTTCGCAGTTGCAGAGGGGCCGAAGGGAAGGGGGGGGGAGCGGATGAACACGAACGCGGCGGCAGCACAGCGCATCGCTACTGTATACGTGCGCGGGCGCCACCACGTCGAGCGCGCCATAGAAGAGAGAGGTGCTGATTCACGGCTGCAGCCACGCTTGAGGGGTCGTGGCTCCACAGACCGCAACGCAGGGCGCGTCGGGGTAAACCGCGCCGTGTACGCACCCGACGCAGCAAGCGCTTCGCGCGCTCACCGGCGACAGGTCAGGCGTGGTGCAGGCGATGTCGTAAGCAATGTGATGTCTGCGTCCGTTTCGGGTCGTTTCATTTCATTAGACCCCGGGAGACCCTCAGGAGCCGTTTCTTCTTCTTTTGTTGTTGTTGTTGTTAATTGTTGTTACCCGAGTGGTGGGGGCGCTCGCCTGCAGAACGATGAGCCAGAAACTAGCGAGTGGCCTTGCATAACCGTATGTACACACTGCGCAATGAGCCAAGGGCGTCCCACAGACCAGCCTTTGGCTGCGTACCGCACCATGCAGTTAGTATTACGTGCCGCAGTGGGTCAGTATGCACGCACGCAGCGTTCAGCTGTTGGCTTACAAGGTTGCGTCTTCGCTGTTCGGCTCCTGTGACCGCGTTTCGAATTGGCCAATGCGCTTGTGTTTCCGCATTGTGCACTGCCCTAAACCTGCTAAGTCACACAACAAGGCGTTGTGCGTGTACCAAATTACCGTGACTGTCAGTGCCGCTGCTGCTTTCGCGCAGCCCGTGAGGTCGCGGTTATTATCACGCACTTCCCGCTAGCATATGGATCGTCTCGCGCACGGTCTTTAACGCCGGTCGGTACAGCACACTTCGCATGGGCAACGTATTTAATTCCAGCAATTCTTGTATTCTCACGAGAAGTAATTAAGAGTATGCAGAGAAACGTATATAGAAATTATATACATGTAGATGCGCGCTCTAAAGAAACACGCAAGATGGTGCGCTATCGCAACTCACGCCAGCGGACCGCCACAACCTCAACTTCATCACTTTCTCGTGCACGGTCTGCTCCGGACTGCCGTCAGTTGCACTTGGCTAAGAGGCAGGACATGTGTCGAGTGTCACTCTAGAACAACACTGTGGAGAACATGGTTCAAATCGTGGATCCGGGTGCGACGTAGAGGTGCGACGTATTACTAACGCGTCTCTGCCGCATTTATACCGCTAAATTGCCACTAAAGTTGTTTTCTGGCTTTTTTTTACGTCACCATAGAAATGTACGTTAATGTTAGGAAATGGTACTGGATTCTTTTATAGCGAAGCTGTATAAAGGGCTAGCCGATTCGTCCGTCCGTCTGTTGGTCGCCTGTACGCCGAGAACTCCTCCGGCGCAACCCCATGAGCATGCGCGAAAAAAAAAAAGAGAGAGAGGCGAGCGATTAGCCAACATTACCCAGATAGCACAAGGCCTGTTTACTCCAATCCATGACGTCACTCTACCTCGCCCGAAATTTTTATTGACGAAGCTGTCGTGATGAAAGCGGTGACGTCAAACTCACTGTTGCCTACTCAGGAGCATCCCCATTAGATTCTCTGGCAGTCGGGCCAGGTAACATGACGTCATGAATCGCAGTGACAAGGCCTTGTGCTATCTCAGGTGGTGCTGGAATAGCTGCGGCAGTAGTGACGTCGTTGCTCTCCGTCGCAGCCGAGCGCGCAAGCAACATTTTCTCTCCGGGTCCAAAATAGGTATGCCAGACGTCATACGTACTCCTTAGGAGCAGGCAGCTTTCGATCAGCAACGCCGCGAGGAGAACCGGGAACGAGTTTTGTCTACGCCATGACCGTGCTGCAGCCCGGGCACAAGAACAGGCTCGTGCAGCCGAGCGCAAACAGCAACTGCGTACCAAGGATCCGTCAGCCTACCAAGCCGTCGCTTAATCAACAGTCGGGACTAACCCAGTGATAAACACCGGGGCTGCACGTTTCATTTTCGCTGGTTAACCATCTGTACGGAGTGCTTGGACAGTGATTTTTTCTGCTAAGGGCCATCACGGAGGATAACTTTTCTTTCTGCATTAGCAAGGTGATTACATATACAGCACTATAATACTATTACGAAAGGAGATGCTGATACTTGAATGAAAGTAGAACACCTCTGTCAGTATCAATTGACTATTCGAGATATTTATATAGCGCGTTACTAAACATACGGGCACTTGCACTCCCTCACGTTTCGCTAGGCAAACTTTCACGGAACCAAATCGAAGTCAATTTTATTATTAGAGTGCCACAATGAAATACATACAATTCAAATTCGCCGATCACTTGTTTTTATTAATGCGGTCACCCAAACCAACTTCGGTCCTCGGTCAACATGCGCAAATCGTGGCCGTCTTATGACGTGCGTACGCGGCACGTTTGCACGCGACCTGCTGTTGCTAAATGCTGACGTCACGAACTGACGTATAACTTCGTTGTGACAACTCTATTTGCGCGAAAAGCTTTTAAGCGAACTTTCTCCAGCTATCGCACGTAGCGCCTGTCGCAGATGCAATCATCTGGGCCCGTACCCACAAACCATTTAAAGCGAAGCGTTCTTTCCCTCTTCCTTCGACTTTCCCACTGCTGCTGCTGCTGCTGTGGGCTGCTGTCGCGCGCACCGCCTCGGGGGGTGGTTCAGAGCATGACAAGCGCGAGAGGAAAGGTGACGACAGCGGTTGCGGACAAACAGGATAAGCTTAAGTTCAAGATACGGTACAGTACGTTGCTGCTATTTTTGAAAAATAAATGCATGCAAATATGTCAAGCTGGCAACTTACGCAATGCGCCCAGAAGCAGAGCCGCATTAATTAAAGCGCGCCGCAGGATCCAGGAGACACTACGGAAGCGGTGGACCGTCAAATCAACACGTCTGTGCCCACCGCGTCAGCTTTGTGGCTATGGAATCGCTTGAGGCCGTGGATTTGATCCAAACCACGGCAGCCGCATTTTGACAGGCGCGAAATAGAACACGCAAGAGCACTTAGATTTTAGGACAGGTTAAAGAGCATCACGCTGTCAAAATTAATCCGGAGTCCGCCACTACGGCTTTCCTCTTAATCTGAGTGTGGTTTTGGCACGTACAGCCCCATAATCCAATCCCAGTTTAATACTTCTGCCACAATGCGATGTGCCATCTGAGCAAATAACAACGCTAAACCCTCTCAGAGGTTATACAATATGGCGCACAACAACGCCTCAAGCAAACACCTCTCCCTGTGTGTTCTGTGTACTACGCAGACAAACAGCAGTGATGCACGTAAGGTAACGTTTAACATCAACTCACCGCTCTCGTGTTAGCCTAAACGTTGAAGAAATTAAGCTTTAGGCGTCAGCATCACCGCTAATTATCGTCAATCAAAGCATCCAGCACGGAAAGCTTCGCTTACATCGATTCCCACAGTGCGTGAGATGCGCATAATTTTGTTTGTTCGTCAGTTCTCCTTGCCTTTGCCATTCGTCGTCCGCCTGAGTCAGTGATACGTCATTATCACGATTGGCTAGATTTTTCTCCTACGAGCAGTGCTAGCATACGAGGTTTTTCCTTTTCTTTTCTGTGATTACGGACCCTGGTCTCCTTCGCTGAAGTCGCCGGAAAACTCAAACTGCTCGCACCCAGGGTTCGACTCCCGGCGCGCGACGTCATGGACCGTCCGTCGTACCGTCGTCGTCGAACGAACTGCCGCGTTTTTTGGGCCCTCCAAAATTGTTTTCCTAAAGCTTCAGTTTCAAGTTTTTTTTTCTGCATGTGGCCGCTGTGCGTTGCCATCTTACTACAGAAACGCCAGCACGATACTATATAATAAATCGGCGTACTCGTTATTCCATGTCAGAAAGTTACGCAAACGAAGAATCCTTCAAATATTTGCGAGCTTCTTTTGTAAAATGGCATGCGGATGTAGACAAATGAGCTTCTCAAGACGGCGGTCGCGGGTGCACGACGATAGGTCTCAGCGCGAAGCAGTCTTCTCCTAGTCCAACCACTGTTTGGCGGGCGAGCCCATCTCGCCGTTTTCCCTGGCCGATCCCGCTGACAGCGCGCTCTAACGTTAGGCGCCTCAGGCGTGATTCAGTACGTGCACATGGCATGTGCCACTCGGTTTGAGTTTCCTTTCAATCTTATATGTAGCCATTACAAATATTATGTCTTACTTATTATAAACACTACAGTCCATAATCTCTATGCGTAACTATTCGCTACACAGCATTTACATTATTCACACAACCGTCCTCAACAAATCATGAATGCTTCGCATCATGTAGACGTCAACTACAGTTCAGTCTGACATCTTTTTCTTTCTCCCCCTCAAAGTCACTGCGCGTCCAAAGCGCCTTCTCTCTTCAGCGCCGACTCTCAATCGCCACTGTCATTCACTTTAAACAGAAAGAGGCGGCGACCCTGTTTGCGCCACTCCGGGATGTCATCGCGTCATGCTCCGACTTCGTTAAAGGTATAGAAGATGTCGAAAGAATTACGAACCGGGTGTCGACATTTAACGAGCCAGTCATGCAGAAAATTAATTCGCAGCAGAATAGTAACAATGGTTCCGAGGCAGAGAGCACCTACAATTGTGTGTACTTACGCCGAGGTCATTGACGAGTACTAATATGCAGGATACCACAAGGAAGCGGCATAATTACTTGAATACCCTTGGCGTCAATACTATTTGCATTTCACGCCACAAGCCGTGCGGCGAAGCTTGACTTAAAATCAAATTTAGCGATGTTGGATTTGAACTTGAAACGTTTTCGTTCTTAAAAAAGAAAAAAAAGAAGTTTCTACACTTCCTTATGGAAATACCTCATGTTGTTCACTGTGATGGTGGCTGTGTGCCGGATTTTTCAAGGACAACTTCAGTGTTCCACCAGTGCGTAAACATAGGCCAACATGTGTTTTTCAAGTTCAGCATGGATTTCCAGGACCGATGCGTAACAGGGAGGCACAAATCAAATTTTAGCTGATAATAAGTTTTAGAGACATTCGCATGGAAGTGTTCTCTGGCTTTCGTACCCAATCGTTCTTTTGTTCTTTTTGTGAATTGCTGCTTCTAGAAAACGGTCTATTTTTGTCATCTTTAATAGGCAAATGACACAAAGAAAAGTAATAAAATCCCTCCTAATTTGTTTTCTCATAAATAAATGCCATCTCGGCCAGCTCTAGTAATGCCAACTAAGTCTTGCGAAAATCTGAAAATATACTCCTGCTTTTCGTTTTTTGTTTCTTGCGTGGTTTGGCACTATTCTCTGACAATTCAAATGGACCGCAATGTACAATTATTTCTTCTTTTTTTGCTTGAAATATTTTGGAGAACACGTGAAGGCGAAAGCCTGCTGCGCAAGTGGTAATACATTATAGTTATACGATCGGATGGGTCGGACTTCTCGCAAGAGATAACGAGCCCCAGTGTGAAGTAAACTCATGGCGCTGTAGGTCGGACCTCCAGCGACACGTGCGAACACCTAATGCACTACCTAGGGCTTCCTTCGCTCGTTCTCGCTTTTTTTCCGTCTTTCTTTCTCCGTTATTTATTTCTTTGTTATTTCGTTCGTTCTTTAGTTCCTTCTTTCGTTCTTGCGTACGTTGTTTCGTTCCTTCTTTCGTTCTTTCTTCCTTGCCCTACGTTCTTTCTTTCGTTCTTTCTTCTTTCGTACTTTCCTTCTTTCTTTGTTTCCTTCGTCCTTTCTTTCTTTTGTTTCTTCATTCATGTTCAGCCATTGCATCTTTACTTGCTATCCATTCCTGATGATGATATTTTTGTCTCACTGGACACTTACAACTGGTAAGTAAGTGAACAAGTAACTGCAACGCCAACGCATTTCTCCGCAAAGTTCGGAAATTTATATCTCGAAACTGGTGTCATTCGTTCCAAGTGGATCCGCCATCGCGAACTCCACGACTATAATTTGCAAGTTGCAACATGGGCCGTAATGTAATTAGTTAAAACACTTAATTAGTAAACTTTCATTAATTAGTCATTTCGCATCTCAATTTTTTTCTGCAAGCATTGTCCGCCGCTTCAAGTGTAGACCGGCTCGTGCACTAGAATTGTGATATCTGCAACAGACAACGTTTAAAGATTTTTCGAAAGTGTTCGAATAGAATCCGAGCACACCGGCTGGGACAGTCGGCGTGGAGTGACGTATGCAGCAGGGATGATTCGGCAGCTGTAAGGATAGCCGGAGGACGGGCGTGGTCTCAATCGCAGGCGGCCGCGCCGCCATCCAGTCTCCCAGAGCAGCGCTGCCGTCCAGAAAAGCGCGCGGATGCTTCCTGACTCGCGCTCATGTTGCATGTATGCGCACTCGCCTGCGTGTGCGCGCGCGCGTGCACTCGTGCCCTGTGGCCGGAAGGTACCCGCGCCACCGCTCATCCCGTGCTGCAGCAGCAGCAGCAGCAGCAGCAGCAGCGTGAGCGCGTTGTCGGCGCGGCGTGGAGCGCTCTTTTAAATGCCGCGGCCGCAGTGCAGAGCGGTGCCGCTTCGCTGGAGCGCTTCTTCTCCCTGCTCTCGCGCCGACTCGCCCAGCGTGTGACAGGGTCCCCTCGCGGCGCACAACAATTAGGTGGAGCGCCGTGCGCTTAGCGGGGAGCGCGTTTATATATATATATATATATATATATATATATATATATATGAAAGAGAGAGAGAGAGAGACTGACTTGGTGACCGACCTGTAACCGAGGGGCAAACCAAACCCCTGTGGTGTTCTTCTGGCCAGTCTGACCGATGCTTGCCGGCCGCTTCCTACTTCCGGCTCCACTCATTCGCTTTAGTTTTTGCTTGTTTTCCACGTTTCATCCGGAGAAAGCGCGATATTCTTTTAGTTGCGTATGCCGTGTGTGTTATGTATTTGCCGTGTGCCTTCTGTGTATCGTTTGTCATTCTTTGTGCAAACAGAGGATGGCGCATCATCACAACACAACACCTACCGCGGAGTTACCACAAGGCGGAGTCTTGAGCCCCACACTATTTAACCTCGTGCTCATCGACCTGGTTCACACCCTTCCACGATCCGTCCATGTGTCGATTTATGCAGACGATCTAGGCATTTGGTCATCAGGAGCGACGCGTTCACAGGTGCGCGCCAGACTGCAAAAAAGCGACCACACTAACATCCAGCTGTCTTCGAGCACGAGGTTTGGAGGTGTCCTCCCAGAAGTGCTCTATAGTCGCTTTCACGAGCAAAGCAATGAGACAATACGTTGTTAGAATTAATGGACAGCCTATTGCCTATGAGAAGACGCACCGTTTTCTAGGAGTAATAATAGATCGAGACCCCTCCTGGAGTCCTCACGTCTCTTACCTAAAAAGGAAACTAGTGATGATAACAGACGTGCTCATATTTCTTGCAGGAAAGTCATGGGGTGCGTCTGTGAGTGCAATGCTCCAACTCTATAACGCACTGTTCTTGGGTCTCCTACGCTACAGCTTACCTGTGCTAGGTGGGAACGGTAAGACCAACCTCGAGCCCTCCAATCTGTACAAGCTCAAGCTCTGCGAATTTGTCTTGGCCTTCCCAGGTGTGCATCAACGGCAGCGACAACAGCCATCGCGCATGACCACCCTATCAATACGTATATTCATGTCGACTCCTTAAGGGTGCACATCAGGCACTTCGCCTGACTTCCATCGCATCATCTCGCCTCCCTTCCTGCCGCTCGACCTCGTTCAGCGTTTAGCAGAATTATTGCCACCAACCACGGAAGTTTACCGTCAAACGTCACACCTGCAGCACGACCATCTCTACCGCTGTGGTGCCTGCATCCACTCCAGGCCCTTCTTGTTATTCCCGGCATCAAAAAAAAAAAAACGGAGATGTCATATTTCGCCCTCAAACAAACCGTCCTTTCATTCTTACATGAAAAACACAACGAACGCACCCACGTTTACACGGACGGTTCTGTCTGCTCTAAAAGTTCAGCCGGAGCAGTGGTACTTCCCGCTCAATCTGTCACTATCAAATTCAAGACGTCTCACGTTACATCATCGACGGCTGCAGAACTCGCAGCTATCCGTGCTGCTCTGGAGTTTATAGGTCCCACATCACCACATTCATGGTCCATCTTTTGTGATTCAAAGGCAGCTCTCCAGTGTCTGCTGTCCCCTTTCAACCACGGACCAAATGTGCAATTAGTCGCAGACATCCGACTACTCCACCATTACGCAATCGACAAGGGACACACTATCATCTACCAGTGGATACCGGGTCACTGCGGAATTTCGGGAAATGACAGTGCGGATGACGCTGCCCGGTCGGCCCATGATTGTGCCCAGATTGTGCCCATACCGCTGTCAAGAACAGATGCAGCCGCAACTCTTCGCTCCCTCACGCGCGGGCTTACGCTAATTCTGTGGAACACCAGTGAATTCACGAACACACGTCATCACAGATTGGATCCAAGTTTTTAACTCCGTCTTCCACCAGGGTTGCCACGAGCGGAAGCAACACTTCTGTGCCGCCTATGGCTCGGCGTGGCATTCACGAACTCCTATTCCTTCCGCATTGGAATGGCCGACAGCCCTGCTTGCGACACCTGCGGCTGCGAAGAGACGATCGCGCACCTCCTCTGTGACTGTCCACGTTACAATGTGCAAAGAAAAGTGCTCGTGACCGTGCTCGAAAAACTGGACAATCGCCCCTTCACAGAAGAGAAAGTTCTAGGACACTGGTCCGGACGGGCTTCGGCACTCAAGGCCTTAAGGCCGTTGATCAAGTTCTTAAGGACATGTGAATTGTGCGAACGCCTTCGACTATTGTTGCGCGTAACATCGCGTTACTGTGTGCATATTTCTTGTTTTTTTTCTCTCTTCCTTCTCCTTTTATTCCCTTTACCCCTTTCCCCAGCACAGGGTAGCCAGCCGGTATTTACACTGGCTAACCTCCCTGTCCTTCCTTCTCTTTTGTCTCTCTCTCTCTCTCTCTCTTGATTTATCAGAAAATTCACCTGTAGTATAGCATGCTAGCCGTGTCGCCAGGCAAACCTGTCTAGTTTCCACTAGAGAGCGTCACTCTCTCTCTCTCTCTCTCTCTCTCTCTCGGCGCAAGTGCCGGCGTCTTATCTTCTTTTTGTTAGTTTTTAGTTAATATACCCACCGACAGACCTTCTCTCCGCCTTTGCGCCCGCTGGAACTTCGTGAGGCCGCGGTCCGATATTCTGTCTGCAACAGTGTTGTTTGGGCTTCTTGATTGGCTGTCGTCCTGGTGGGATGTGACCTGTGTGTGATTGGCTACCGCCAGGAAGGAGGCTTGGAACAGAGGTTTGATAATAACGGTGCGGAAAGAAAACAAGATGCTCTTGGCCGTGGAAACAAGGCTCACCCATACGTTCATTGCTAAACACTTGACTTTTTTTCTGTTTTTTCTATTCAGCGACGTAAATAAGTTTTCTACAAGTGCCAGTAAACCTTTGTTGGTTTTCAATTTCCCAACTTCCCAGCTTCTGATTTCTTCAACGCGAAGCCTCCGCCACGCTGCCATATGGAGCGGGGTTCGGGACATAGCCTAGCGCCGGCAACAGCGTGATATGAATGCGCTGTGAAAAAAAAAAGACAAGAAAAAAAGAAGTGATCGGGAGAGAGTGAGGCTGCGGCAGGTACGGATGGAGAAAGGTGATTGTAGGTTCCAGCAAATATATCAGATCGCCAACGAGTGACAATACTTGGATACGAAAGCTGGCGCCTTCTAAACAGACGTAATATGCCCTTGAAACGGAGCCGGACCAACAATGGCTATTCGATTTAGCTCTGTGGTTTGCATTGGCGTTGAAGAGGCATCCACAACATCCTTAGAGTTGCTGTTGCTGCTGACGACGATGACAGCGACGACGACAACAACGACAGCAACAAGAATGTGTTCATAATATGGCGAAAAGCATTGCTGTTTCTGGTAACATTTATCAGCCCGGTGGAAAACAGAAAATATAGAGTGCTCATAAGTGTTAACGGGAACATCAATACATTTCGTCGCATATTTTGAGCTTGTATTGCTCGAAACTGGTGTTAAAGAAAACATTTCTTCTAAACGTATCGACTTCAATTCCGCAATAAGGGCATGTGTTTTAAACGGATTAAAGTTCATTAGCTAAATTTCGTTCATTATCCAGCATCATTCTGCAAAATTTATACCAAGCAATGTCCATGTCTTTTCAAGTAACACAGCAGGTGCGACAAAATTTCGATCTATATTACAGATTTTTAATAAGTATGTCTCGATTAATATAGGCAGCCGCCCTGTGCTTATCTTGACTCCATTGTGTTACTAAGGTGCATGGCGCGTATAACTCGCCCCATTTTCGCAATAAACCTAGCTGGAAGTTAGCGCTCGTCTCTTGCCGTCCTGTTGCTACTAGATCGCGCTATTCATCCTTTCAACATAACGGTATACCAACTACACGCCCCATCTTCAGCCTTCCTTTGTTAGCTAAGCGCAGTTTGGTCGTAACTTGGTTACAAATGAAGCCCCCTCGGCTTCTCTCATTCTTCTCGCTCGAAGCACTGTAAAAACTATACAGGCACTTCTCGAATCGACAGTGCGAGCGTATTATGGCACGCGCAAGGGCACCGAGTACCACTAACCGTACCCTCAAGAACCTGCCACCGGCTCCGAGGATAGTGAATTAGCGAACCGTGACAAGCTTGCAGGATTCTTTCGTTTTCGGTTGCGGCGCATTACACGTGCTTTGCTAATTAAACATCGCGGCGGCTGACATCCTCACCAAAACTTCACTAGACGACTGAACACGTAGGCCGCGCATACCCTACGGGGCTGTATTGACTTGCTTGTGTCGGAGAACTTCCAAGTGTTCGCCAAGTGGATTCCGCGAGCGTGCGCGTGCGCCTCCCGCTTACGCCAGCTTATACTGAAATGAGATAAGCGCGCGTGTGCGTCTTTTTTTTTTATTATTCTTTTATGAACCGGCCAGTTGGCGCCGGTTTGTCTGCTCGTTCAGAGAAAGGCGCGGCTCGAAGCGCGTCTCGGCCTCAGCACTGCAATGTCCGTGCCGACTTGCGGAACAGACGGCATGGATCGAGGACGGCGCATAATGTCGTCGTACGCACGTGGTCATTTGGTTTGTCCAAGTCCGGGGGGACAGTGGTCCGAAAAGCACCAGGGCGAGCTCAACTTTGAGAGAACAGCAGAGAGCAAGAAACAAGAAAGAAGAAAGAAAGAAAGGAAAACGGTATGCGACGGTGTGCCGCGAAAGTACTTTCGCCGAGTATTCCGTGCGGTTGCACAAGCGACGCTTCCTGTATACAACTGCCTTTCGCTTTCGCCATTAATCAAACTATGCTCCAAGGGCATGTTTCCGAGTGACCTGCTCGTAATTTGCGTTGAAATATATGGCAGGTTGTATCTTTGCGTGGCGCAGCGATATAAAACGAGATCTACTGACGCGTTTGCGTGGTATAGTAGATACGCGGGCAAGAACAAGCGCCACCCTCTGAGAACAGAAGTGCACAGGAATTACGTGGCGTTGGGCAAATGGTATCTAATTAACATCGATTGAAGAAAAAAACTCGCTTCTATACTTTGGCAAAGAAAGGAGTTTGAGATGTCTGGTCCAGCTACAGGTGGCCCGTAAATGTACAGCAACGACTCCCTCTATTCGCTAGATGCATTAGGTGTTAGATGTGCCATATTGCTTATAAATTTGCCGTCATATCTCCCTCGTCGCACCAGCCGTTCATGGCGGCATAAAGTACGTTGGCAGCCTTTGTAAACGCGGCATCAAAAACCGTGTTTCTAACCTTTTCAAGTTTCACCTTACAAAAAATGTTTACTGAAAGTCTGATTAATAGCTGTATATAATTGTCATCAAAGCTGCCAGATATTGTGATTACATTGTGATGTGCTTTCTTTTATGAGTGCTTGATAACTTTCTGCGTGTATTTGGTCACCGCGTTTCTAATGCGTTCTTTATTATTCCATTTGTGGTGCATTCTTGATTTCCGCATTTCGGTGAGGCTTAGAACCACTAAACACAGTAGTTACGGCATAAACCGATAGATGTCGCTAAAAAGAGAGGGACGGGGAACTTTTTTTTCGTTCTAAAAATTTTATTTTTTCCTGTGACTCACAGTACCAAAATTTTTCGCACATTTCACTTCAACCTACACATTCCTGTAGAAAAAGTAATCCTAACAGAGAACATAAAGTACATTGCAGAACATACCACTGCTTGTAGCAACCTCCACATTCCTATGCGCAAAGTAATCCTAACAGAGAACATAGAGTACATTGCCGCCCATTAGAGCACTGCTTCCCATACAAACAGTACTTGAATTGCCAACCCAAACGTGCCTGGTAAGCTGCATATATAGCCATGGTGTTTTGACCACAGAATGCTTGTTACAGTACAGTGAGCTAGTAAGCACATCGACAGTACACATACCTTCTATCGTAAAACAACATTGCATGCACGTATTTCAGTTAGCGACCACTAACTATTAGCACGGTCGCCACGGTGACCTAAACCTCTCTAGGAGATTTTGCTTCTGAGCAGTCGCGGGTGGATGGCACTTCAAAGAACGACCGCAGGCGTTTAGAGAATGCATACTGTTGAGATCGCTTCAAGGTTTCTCGCCTAATTTCGCACATAAATGAAAAACCAGCTGCTGTGCGGCGGCGTCCGTAAACCACCGCGCAGCGGTACGTGCGCGAGCCGGCTGGCGGTGCAGTACAGGTGCGTTCACGTCGGGCGCGGCAGCTCGCCGTATGCCGTTCGCGGGCCGCCAGTCGAGGACCACCATTCGATGGCTGCTTTGCTCGCGAACGACAAAGGATAGGATCTAAATATCTGCGCCAGCTACACAGCGACTTGGTTAATCGGCGACAGAAGAGCGGTCACTCTATCATATCGCCGGCAGCCTCCCACCGCCGTTGAGCGCTCGGTGGCGCTGACATCGTCGCTAGACTAAAACCCCTCAAACTTCGTAAAGTGGCGACACTCTCCTCCTCCGTCTTCACTCCTCCTCGTTTCCCCTCTCTTTCGCGCTCCCTCCTCGACCGTGGCTCCGCCTACACTGCTCGAGCGTAGCAACGGCGCCAACATGCGCTCCTCGCAACTCCGTCGACCACGGAGGAAGGGAGCTCAGGAGAGGTCCTGACGTCAGTCTTTGTGAAGCGAAAGTGAAGCCGGAAGTTGGCGTTGCTCATGGCGTTGCTCCGCTTATCGGGCCAGCTCTCCTCTCTTGTTTACATTTCTCGCGAAACCACGCCGCGCTGCGCGCAACCGTGCTGCTCGGACCCGCGCGTTCCGCAGCTATACTAAACATTCGTTAGCACGTTAGCATGATTCCGCCAAAGAGGGCAACATTTCCCGCGGATATTCCTTCGTCCGTTGCCATTGCCGTGGCGCGGTACATTGCGTACAGGGTTGCATGCGCGTTCATTTCACGAACTTTAGTTCCTCCTGTCCCACCTGGCCACAGCAACATCCGGTAGAGCACGGTCCAGATAACGCAGCGCAACAAAACACGGAAACCAACGCAAACCTGCCCGCACGGCGCCTTTGCCACGGTACGAAACCTACGGAGCAACACGTGTGAGCGCACAGAACAATAACAAAGCCGCCATTGTGGCCCGAAAGGCGGGGCCACTACAGCAAAGAAATAAAAAAACAGCAAAACAAAGGAGAACCTACTACGTCATTTCCTCCACACTTTTCTCCTAGCGCGCGGAGGGGGTAGGGCCTCTCCTCAGTTTCCTTCCTCCATGCCGTCGACGCTTCTCGAGCAAAAATGGCGCTGATGCAAGGCGCGAGGGCCCACGTGATGCTATTAGGCCAATAGCGACGCGGCGTCGGCCTCGGCCAGAGCACGCGAGGAGGAGGCGGCATTCTTTAAAGCGTGTTGTTTTTTATATTGATATGATATGAGGAGATGTTGGCGCACAATTTACGGCGCCGGCTACTTCTTATCACTTCAATGGTTCTATCATACAACATACAGGGTTCAAGATTACATACCAAATAATCCTTTCGCACAAGCATCAGGATTTGTCACGCAACGTTTTCACAGGAAGACTATGACGTCAGAAATACATGCTACATACAATATACAAGGTATCCACAGTTATGTAGATTAAAGCCTCAAAGATACAAACGATACTTTCGCCTAATAACACAGTGTCTAGTCTGCGAGTGGTACATACATCGTGTAAATGCATTATCACATATAGTCACAACAGTACAGTCAACATAACATAATTCACAAACACTTGCATATATACAGCGACATTGAAATGAAGGGAACAACAAAAGCATTAATAACGTCCAACAATGCCGCTGTCTTCAAGAAAAGTCTTTAGTGCTCTTAAAGCACTCTTCTGCAAGGACGTTGTTGGCCAAGGACCCAAAAGTTTCCTTAAACTGAAAGGCCTGCGGTCTAATTTAATTAGGGTTGATTTAAGTCGGCTTCTTGGTGTGTCGTGATGTGGGCAGTCTAGAAGGAGGTGATGTATATCTTCGTCTACAAATCCACAATCACATTCGGGAGTTTCCGCACGGCCAATTCTGTGTAAGAAATGCTTTGTGTAGGCAGTGCCTAGACTTAATCGATGAATAAGGGTTTCCATAGTTCTATCTAACGACAATGAAAATTTGAATTCAATAAATGGATCAATATGATATAAGTCCGAGCTCTTAGAATTCTGGTCAAACCAAGTGTTTCTAGACATTTTGAGAGACGTTGTCCTTATAATGCAGCGTAATTCATCCTTTGATATTGGGAGCGGAGCCGTATCATCTTTGAGGTGCGCATGTCGTGCTGCTTCATCGGCTTCTGTGTTTACTTTCCCAAAGTTTCGCGTGTATGACTCGGGGATGAAGGGATTGACTTCCAGGCCGCCTACACTTGAGAGCATCAAAAGGCGTTTCGCTGATGCTAAAAAAGCAACGCTGACACTGAAACTTCCATCTCTGGTCGTCCTGAAAGACTGTACTTTTTCTTTGGCAGCGGAAACTATTTCGGCAGACACCCGGTTTGGATTTACTTGCCAAAAAGTAGTACCTTCACTTGCTGGGCGAAAGACAACCGGAATGCTTGCGGCTCACTTTTTCTTATACGTGACCAAAGTAAATGGTGCATCTTCACCCATCTCTTCTTTATCACTTAGCTCATAATTCGATGTTGTATCATCGTACTTGCTGTCTTCTAGGCGAGGTTTCTTGCTCTCGGCTTCACCGTCAGCCATTATTCCTGAATTCGCTGAAGTTGGTTCCGAGTTGTGGAGAACCAAACGTGCCGGCTTTATGAAGCTTTGCGACGCTTGCAAGGCCCCAGGCTTTTCATTACGGCCTGTAGCATCATTCATATGGCTTGCTACACTTGGATGAACATAAGGCTCGTGACGATGTTCTCGGCTTCCGACCACCGTAGCGGCAGGGTAATGGCCAGATCCTCAAAAAAGAAATGGCGTACCTGTAAGGCGCCCGGCTCGCTGAATCTTCACCCGACGTCTTGTTAGTCAATCGTCGTCAGTGATAACCGTAAGTGTCCAAAAAGCCAGAAAGATCAGAGCACCACAGAAAGACAGCGACCGAACAGATACACTTCTTCTTTGTCACCTGTACCAACTGCACCAAAGCGTGGCACTACTTTACGAAGTTTAAGGGGCTTTACGCTAGGCCTTTTCCAGTTCACTTCGAAGCTCCGATGGTCACCAGCCGCAATACTTTGTTACCGTCGTTGCCGCTTTACCATCTCCTCGCAGTCATTTCACACAAAGAAGAAAATACGCTGATATTCGCCGCGCTGTCGACTGCAATGCCTGCACAGCTGAGCCGATTCACCGTGCACCGTAGGTATAGCCGTGCACTGCAGCCGAGTTGGACAAGTATCTGAGCTCTTGTTGGTGCACGCTTAACGCTTCACCGCGGACTTCGCTTTTCGTAAAATGTGCAATTTACGCATCACTTTATCTAGCGGAAATTATTTTCCGGGGCGATGTTTGTGCGTCGCCGGTGGGCCAGCGCGGGCTCGTCCTTGTCTCGCTGTTCACCGGCGACCACGGACGCATGGTGCCGAGTTTCATTCCTCGTAGCGTAGCTCCAGTTAGGGCTAGAGGTTTGACACTGCGTGGCACTCGCTTGTCGCTCACTCTGTTCGCTCGTGCTCACGTACGTGAGCAGAGCCGCGGTTTTCTGATTGACCACTTGTTGCTATAAGGTTATACGAATGCGACGTCGTCATATATACGTACCGCTATGGCGTGGTGGGAACAAGTAGGCGTAATAAAAAAAAATGATTAATCTGTGGTCTGGCCATAACAAAAATCGCGGCAGTTGCACTTGAAGCGAAAATCTGAAACTCGGTTTTCTCAAAGCAATGATAAAGATCTTCGTTTTTTAAAAATATATATTAGAACACTGCGTGAATGGGCTATAAAGAGCACATATCTATGATGTGTTTATGTATCAGTAAACGGTATAGAAACCTCTGTATATTTAATTACAGAAATCCTAATGTGTATTCTCTATTGAGTGGCTGCTGTAAAGTTTATGTTAAATATCTTCAGTGTTTATACATCAGGCATATAAGTTGAAAACCTGCATAATTTTCTCTGTAGAAATCGTGATGTGTATTCTCTACTGAAAGACTGCTGCCAACTGGATGTTAAAGGTCATTAGCTGTTGAGTTTATGATGACACTATGATGCATAATCAAAAAGATATCAAGATGTAATCAGAAATTCAAGACCCGTTTTTGTAAGGGATCGCCTTGACCGAAGTTTTATAGAACTTGATCTATGGTTAGCACGAGGCGACTGCTCGGGCTGCTACGCACCTTTGAGCAGCATCACTATGAATTTGCCTTTGGGAACATCTCTCTTTAACTTCATATCACTCTGGTGGCCTTGGTGGATATGAACTACGAATGGGGGAAGGACATTTCTCGAAACCCAGGGCTCCATCTGCACTTTCGCGTGAAAATTTTTTTGTTAGTCGCGTCTTACGAGTTCATTGCTTTCTTCATTCCTTTCCTTCTTATTTCTAGTAACCAAATCGTATAAACTCATTTTGTCGTGTTCAGTGACCGCATTACCTCGGCAGTGAAGATTCCTGGCTTTGACAAACAACACATATATAGCTTATGGAGCTGTAGATGACTGTATCAAAACATGCCTGGTTAGAGCAGGCATGTCCACCCATCGGTGACACATTGTGGTTCGCTTAAAAACATGCAAATGTAGGAAAGGCTCAAACCCGTTCTTGCCCCTTTTTTTTGTTTTTTGCCTCGTCGCTACCATTATCAACCTGTACCGCGCATGCCACTTTTACCAAACGCGCCGTCTCCACGCCCCATCCGGCCGAGCAGCTAATTCCCTAATGAATGGTTCTCCTTCCCGTACAGAACTAATGGGCGATGCCGACTCCATTTGTCTTTGCGACGCGCCGGATCGCAGCGCCGAGTTCTCGAGGCTACGCCGTGCGCCTCCGCGTATGTACGTACGTACACGCACTACCATCGCCCGCACTCCTCGTGCGAAGATTCTCGAGACGGCGATTACGGGAGACGACGCCCGGGCCCACCCCAAATCTGTTCCCCGCGGACGGGGCGGACCATTTGCAGCACGCGGGCCGGGCGCGCGTGGTTCCGCGTCAAGGCCACACGTTCGAGATCGCTCGGCCGCTATTTTAATTCTGCGAGTCGTGCTCCCGCGACCTTTTTTTTCGCCGGCCCTCGATTGCGATTGAGCCTCGCGCCAGCCCTCGCGCCCTCCCGTGTCTCGTGCGACTTCAGTTGGTCGCCGCGGGTCGTAATTACGGCGGGCCTCGTCGTGTGCGCGGCGCCTGCGAAGTGCATCAGACACGTCGATATTAACGACGCCAGGTGCACGCTCGTCTCTTTCATCGGCCGTGCGTGCGTGTGTGTGTGTCTGTACGCGTGTACGTCGACCGTACATTACATGCGTGCCGCTCGTTTGGGTCGTCGGGTGGCAGCGCTCTCGGCAACGAGTTCTTCGTTTTGTTCGCCACTTAGAGGGACTGTCCCGTTCAACTGCTCTGACCCGCCGCGGTAGCAGAGCGGCTGGCTGTACGGCGTCGATTGGGCTGCTGAGCGCACGGTAGCGGGTTCGATTCCTCGGCGGCAGCATTCGGACGAGGGTGGGATGTGTGAAATATGTCTGTGGACTTTCTTTTTTTTTTGGAATGAAGGTATATGTAGACCTCTAAACTATAGAAAAAGTAGTGACAGGCCTCAGAGCGCCGTAAATAATTTTATATAATAGCTTTTATTCAGCCAGGTTCGGGTTCGTTTCCCAGGAGGATACTGCGTGGTGACGTAACGACACAGTATTTGGTCACGTGGGAGCACGGCGTTGCGACATTCTGACACTCGCTACGGCTCGCTCGGCAGCCTCGTATGCTGCTACTCGTTGTGAGGGACGATGTAGCAGCACAGCGGACTATACCGCTGAACAACTGAACGCCGTAAGTCTTATAATTGTATCTTGCGCCGTGGGTTTTAATGCTTATTTACTTTATCAAAATTTTTTTTACGTTCAACAACTTGTCTAACGTTACTGAGGCACGCGGTATGCGCCAAATACAAGTACCAGCGTACGGGCTTATGTAATCCTCACATGGCTTACCGATAAAAGCAGTGTTAGCCAGCGCACCTCTGTTAGACGCATAATAATAATAATAATAATAACAGTAATAATTTCCTACACATAACCAGAATATTTAATGTCAGCTCACAGGCATCTCTAAAGCACACCGACCTGTTAATGGGAGCGTATTATATTTAACAGATTCTTGGACTTCCTTGATTTTCTTTGATTTAGCCATTTGGTATGTGCCACTAGGTGTGCGTCCCTTTTTGGTCAATCCTCCAGCGTCGGTACGTTCCACTGTGACACAGGAGGAGACTCAACATAACTGCAGGAGAATAAATTTATGACCTTTTCGGGAGGTAAACGTAAACATTGCTTGAGACTGTGCGCTGCATAAGATGCAAGTAAGCAAAATTGTCCGAATAGCGGTTGGTTCATAAGCATTTTATTAACTCTTTCACTAAAGCTTCGTTTCATCTAGATTATAACATGTATGTTGGATCTGCATATTTTTTATAGCATCCTCGATGTGCAAACCGTTCTCCGGTGCTTTATAATGCGTTTTTGACTGTTTCAGGTTCTTTTCTGTGCGCATTCGGAGCTGAAACAGCTCCTTAAGATGGCTCGCGCTGACGTCATCGTACCCACCGTTCTGGAGCTCCGGCACAGTAAAAAGCTGGGTCCACGACGCCACGTGAAAGCTATCACTAAAAGGCGTTTTTTTCCTGTTACATTAGACTCGCACCACAATCCTCCCAATAAGGCGACCCATACTGTTGGTATTGGTTCCGCCAATAAAGAAGACAAAATATCCATGAACGCGTGATTGCGCGCAAGCACTCACTGGGTGGCACAGACAGAGATATTCAGACTGCCTTGACGTCGTCACCAGGTGGTTTGAAGAAAATAAAAGCAATGAATGAAGACCAATACGAAGGTGCTGTTTCTGTGCAGCTTAGCGAGAAGACCGGTGTAATGCGGTAAGCGCAACAGTTTCACTTCTGTTCTTTCTTGGAGGCGCCAGTCATAGCGTATGCCGGGATACCGTTCAGGTGTTCGTCTCTTAAAGATCATTATCCGGCTGCAAACTAAGATGTAGCGCAACTTGTAGTATATACTCAAGTGTGAAAGAAGAGCTGATCAACGGTCTCGCCAAATTGGCAGTCTAAACAACTTCCATAACTGGCTCGAGTTGTGACGGCAGTGTCGATATAAACCCATTCCGAAGAAAGAAGATGAAGCGCACCGGCCCGGGCCGGACAGGCGTTTCAGCTGAGAAGTGGGCGTGAACATTTTCGCCGCTTATAGTGGCACGCCCTCAAAACGAGTCGCCCGTAACTATAGCTCCAAGTGATAAACTGAGCACTGGGTTATAAAGTGTTATTACATATACTATGTACCATGGACCCCGCTAGGGCTGTGATCTACAAAAGGAGTGTTCCTGGAGAACGAGAAGGGTGGAAGTTGTCCACCTATCAATTACCGGACGGAACGAGGTCAGGTTCGAGGGGTCGTAAAACCCTGCGTGCCGGCGCGCGTGGATGGGCGCCGGAAAGGACCGCGAAGGAAATGTACGGCACCGCCGGATTGACGCCGCAGATGAGGCGTTCCATGTAGCGCGAAGGCTGGGAAAACCCTTTTCGAGTGCCTTCCTGCTGTTATTACACGTGGTGCGTGAGAGGGTGGCGTTTGTTAGGAGTACCTCCTGTGGCGACGCGTGTTGTGTAACTATACCGGTGAAGCGTGACCGGTGGCCACCATGTACTACGCCTGTAGCCGCATTTATACTTGATTAGGACAGTGGCGCATCGCGGATCCGTGTAAGCGGCGACAAAGTGCCAGGATGGCGAATCGGATTAAGGCACCAGGAGAGGGTATTTCGACACGGGGTAAGTCGTTTGACTCGGTGAATGTAAAGGATGGCGCGTCGTGTCGAGGGACAGAGGATAAAGCGAGACGGCTACCGGCGCGTGCCACCTCAGCCGCGTGTATGCACGAGTGCAACGGTGGCGCATCACATTTCTTAGCGCATTATACGGTAATAATATGCAACAAAGTTTAGATGTGGCACACACCCGTTCGCCCAAGACAAGCCCGAACCTGTTTGCGTCGATTTGTGTTCCACCGGTGAGTGGAGGATGGCACACAGGCTCGAGGCGTTGGCACACGGCCGGCAAGCCTTGTCACTTTTGCTCTCTCCCTCGATTCGATACGCCAGCGTTTGCATCAATCGCGCGAAGATGACTCACCCCGTCTCGAACTGCCCTCTCCTGTCGCATTATTATAATTCACCTTAATAACTGTTTACCGCCGTTTACACGGATTCGGCGCACTATAAACGCGGTGCGCCGCTGTCGCGTTGATGTAAATGGAGGCAGCTTCGTTAACAACAAAAAAAAAAGCGCCCCCGGTGACGTAGGGACGCGAGAAGATGAGTAGGCCACGCCAACCCGATGGGGCACTCGAGAACAGCAAACGCGCCAGGCGCCGCGCCACGCGCTCGCTCTCCGGCGTCGTTCCCGGGACTGCGGGCGCGTACATAGGTTAGAACTCTGGGCGCCGCGTTCTGTTGGAGTCGGAAGGCAATTACGAACACGATTACCTCGATTCTTTCGGTTCCCACGAGCTCGGGCGCCAGCCTGAGCGAATGACTACGGGAGTTCTCGGCTCCTGCACAACAATCCTACTGCGGAAGGGTGAGCGGCAGTGGCGCATAGTAGAAGAGAGGGACGGCGTTGAGCTGTTGTGTCCCCGCGGCCGATTCGAGCATTCGATTAGAAGCGTCGAGCTACCGACGACGAGCAGACCGAGGAGGCGTAGTGTAGGGCGTGGAGAGGGAACAGCCTCCTCGAGACAATGCATTCTAATAGGCTCCTCGAGTCAATGCATTGTAATAACCTCTCATACAACACTCTACCTAAAGCAACTTAGAGCAAAGTGGTCAAGCGTGTCTGTCAACCACTTTGCGCTAAGTTACCATTGTCACAACGCCCAACAGCCAGTGCTTATGAAGTGCAATTCTGCATAAGACAGGCGAGAATGGACACGCTGTTGCTGCATGCAACCAATCACGGACGCACGCAAACTCTAAAGACACAGTCGCGCACGTCTCGGTTCAAAAGCCGGAAGGATGCCTGTTCGATTTTTTTCCTTTTTCAAAAGCAAGCGATGTGCGATTTGAACAGAACTGTATTAGCAGACGTATTCGCTCCGGGCAAATCCGAGAAAGTAACTGGGCGTTAATGGTTACTTTCACGGTAGCTTGGCTGTCATGGTGAAGGACGGCTAAAAGGTAATTCAACTTAGACCATTGATGAGCCGTTAACCAAGGTTGACGGCTGCAACTGCGAGAAAAACCATCAGCATGTGATTCACTGCCCGGAAGTCCGCCGCATAGCCTTCACTCTGAATTCGAGTCCATGCGCTGACGGTCAAGTGTCGGCGAAGCACTGTCGAGGCGCGTAGGAAGTATTACACATATGGTGTATATTTCAGGTGAAAGCTTAGAGTAATTCTTGAAAAGTATGACTGCAGCAGATATTTTTTTTTCTGATCACGCATTATTAGCGCTCATACTCATCGGAAGTTTTGTAATGACTACTGATAGGCTATTTATTTAACTAAAATGCGCTGTCTTTTGAAATGCAGCGGCTATGGTGTCCCGCTGCTAACCACGAGGTCGCGGGATCAAATACCGGCCGGGCGATATGCAAAAACGTCCACGTTCCATGCGTTCGGGGCACGTTAAAAATCTCCAGGTGATCCTCAGGTGGTCAACATTAATCCGGAGTCCCCCACTACGGCGTGTCTCATACTCAGATGGTGCTTTTGGCTCGTAAGACCCCAGAATTTAACTTTTTTATACAGGGCAAAAGGTGGAGAAAAACAAACTTAAACAGAAAAGGCGTTTGATACTTCATTACAGATGGCACTTTATTATAAAGAAACCAAGGACTCAACCTAGCAAGTTTTGAGAACTTTTTGTCTCTGCCTAAACGGGACCAAAAAAAAAACAAGAAAAAATATGCCTTGAAATCCGGGGCGTCACACTTACGTTACGTAGCCGCACTGAGGTTTCGACACACAATATAATAGAAGTTTGGAAACTATTTCTTCAGTCACACTCAACTTTTTACATCCATTCAAATGATCACAAATATAATCTTGAAAGAACACTTTAATAGTCAAAGCTTATTCAATGTAGCTGTTTAGTGTCCCTTTAGATTGTACAGTGTCTCTCTCTCTCTCTTTCGCAAATGGTAAACACACATGCAAAGAACCGCAACTGTCCCGAAAAAGTTGATTCTATGCGCCTACGTATCAGGCACATGATGCATGATTGTTTTTTTTTAAATTAAGCTTTCGAACAAACGCCAAAACCTCTTCCTCGGGGTTCGGCGTTCGTCGTCGTTTCTTTGCCGGATATATTTGTGGATATATACGCATATACGAAGCTTATACGTGCTCAGCATGCCAGTACCAACAAACGGGCTCATGTGATCATCATTCCATCGTCATTCAGTCGTCGTAATGCCGTCGTAATCACGTACTCGTCATCATGCCATCGCCGTCGTGCCATCGCAGTCGTTCTATCGCCGTCGTTTCATCGACGTTATTCCATGGTCGTTATTCCATCGCTCGTACTCCAGCGTCGTCATTCCAGCGTCGTCATGGTCACTACGTCATTGTCGCGCTGTCGTCATTTCGTCGTCTTCGTGCAGTTGTCGCCGTGCCGTCACGGTATACGTTTCATCGTCGTCATTCAGCCGTCTCACACTGCATCCACCTGGTTTGGTGGCTATATTTCTGCGTAACTTGTGAGCGGCGTAGTGCATAGACAAAAAAAAAAGTATATTGCATTAAAGTTTTTTTTTTATTTGTAGAAGAATGAGAAGGGTAGGCTTGGTTAGAGCCGGCCGGCAATCACCCAATCCCCAAATTTGCTACTCGAGCAACAATACAAAATTAAAAGCAAGGAGAAAATACGAACGAGGACGGTACATACATGAACACGTCACAAGCGTATACAAAAGCTGCCTTTACTCTCATCAGCACCGAAATCACAGTTCAGCACATTTTGTTGTGGATAAACATAAACATTGCATAACATTGCAGGTCGCACAGACTCAATTGTACGCATCAACGTTAGTTGCATGGCCATTTGACTAACCTCTTAACTAAAGCTTCGCTTCACGTATATTGCTTCATGTATCACTTTAGATCTGCATGATTTCTTGTTCCTTTCTTTTTCCCTTTGTGACCGTAAACCTATTCTAATCTGCACGAAAAATTTTAATGCGGGAGTCCATGCATGAAAAGCGTTCAAATTTGGTGAAATTGTTGCACAGGGAAAGACGGCTTACGAAGAAACTGAAGTTAAAACTAAAGTTTGTTTATATGGTTCCTTTGTCTAAGGAAAGCTCGACGCTAAGGGATAAATTGCCTGACGAGGCCTCGATCCCTTTTACAAGTATACAGAAAACATTGTTACATTCTACGTTGCCCACTATCATCATCTCTGGCAAACCACACACAATATCGTGAAAAGCAATACACAAAAACTAAAAACATAAGAATAACATATCAAGATGCATTGCAGTTACACGGCTTAATACACACTACTGTATCAATAAAGATAAACATCAGAACGCATTATGAGATAAACATAATACGTCCATGTTAGAGGAATGCAGAAAATCATGTGGCAGCTACAATAAGAATGTTCCGGACTATTTTTTTTTTTTTAACAATGCCCAGACCCCACTTTCAGCTCGCTGCAGAAGTGCGTCTCGATACGGTCGAAAAATTGTCCCAGAATAGCTACCATTTCATAGCGGAGTCCCAATATGAAAAGTAAGATTAATAAACACACGCTTTCACATGAAACCGATGCGTTCGTATCCGAACCATCGCCCATCAGTTTCGAAGATCGGAGGTCAGATTCGCTGACTAGGTGAACGCCAGTTCACCGGCTCGATTCCGGTACGCGGCATATTGCATTTTCACCGTGACTCAGTTTATTTAATTTACCAGCCGTGCACAGTGGCATGCGGCACTGCTTTCATCATCGCAGGAATTTGGAATATTAAATGTGGCGGTGGCCCCAGATGGGCGATGCAGCTGCCAAACTTCACTCTAATGTCGCAAATTGGGTAGAGTTTCCTGCAAAAATTTACTAGAGCAATCTCTGGCGCTAGTGTCCACGAGATCTGCAAATATGGCGGGTCAGGCAACACGGAAATGATGGTCACTACGCGCATTTGTCTAAACTTTGTCCTTCTGGCGTCGTGACCGCTTTGCGACCTCGCGAATCGATCATATTCGGCATAATATTGCGCTTTAAATGACGCCATTCGTAACGATTATGCATGGACGCAGAGGCTCAATCTCTTGCCGTGTTTATAAAGCTATGATTACTTGGAAATTAGCAAAAAGATGAAGCGTCATACGTGACGCTACAAGGACGCCTGAAGCCACAAGCGCGAAGATTAGACAAATCCTTGTACTATACCCATTGTTACCATGGGAGCTCAAAGAACTCAACGCCATTGGCAGCGCATTGTCTTGTCTGTTTCTCCAGTCGTCTGCGCTGTTCCGCCATAATGAACGTAGGCTAATTAGCCCAGCTCAGAACCCTTGTTCAGCGCCACAGTTCTTTCTGGTAATTTTTGTAGGAAACTGTCTCTGTCTAATTACAGAGTGTGAGCGGGTATTCAGTCATGGAAATTTGAGCGTTTTGTTTTGTGCAATCGTTTGCTTTTGCTTTGCTATTGAACTGAAGTGCCATTAAGACTTATGTCCCCTTGTTAAGGCAAAAAGTCGCACATATGTACACAGTAGGCGTCGAACGAGTTATACGGGCAGTGAGATTTGAGAAAGAGCTTAACACTTCAGCAGCCTGGGTCTCTATCCTGCCAATCGTACTACCAGCCTATGGATTTCCTATATGCGACCATGGTTTGAACTCTTTTACTGGCTGCGGTAAAAAAAAAAAAGCTTTTAAATTCAACATTATCTCAGCCCCCACGCTGCGTAAATTTTTTCTGCTGACTGTCCGTGTCCGATGTTGCCTCGCTAGTAAGCAATGGTTATGTGAGAGACTGCAGGAGCTTGTTGAGTACATTCAAGTAATGTAAAGTTTGAAAAGCTATAATTGATCGCTTATCGTTTTTCTTCTCTCTGAAAACATAACTTAAATTAGGAATCGGCACATATTGGCCTAGGCGAGTGCGTTTTTTATCCAGTTAAAGTAAGCAGCCTTGCCAAGGTTGGTGCTTGATTGGATTTTGAATGTCGTAACGCTTACTCTCAAACGGCATATAGTGTTATCAAAGCAATGACAATACTTATTCGCCTCTATATTATGGAGCGTTCATTACGGGTAACAATATCGCGAAATTACTTTTACCGTGGCCTGCAGAAGAAAATTCATTAAAAAAAAAACACCAGCAAGCGCAGAAAACCAAGAACAGCGAATGCGGTGTGCCACGAATGTTTATCCGTTTACCTCTTGTCTCCAGAATTCGTCGTGTTCTTGCAAGGACAAGAAAAGGGGATTTCCTAATATTGGTAATAACGCACCGGCCGACGGCTGTCTCGATACCGTTGAGTAAAATATAGCCGCACTATAGTACAGGCTCGGGCGGAGTAGGGGGGTGCGCTGGCTGCTCAAAACTTGTTCGGAAACCAAATGGGCGCCTTGGAACTTCAGCGCGTACATGCCATTGTTTCCGGGCATTAAGACCCTTGCGTTGAAAGCCATAGTTTCGATTATATAGTTTTCCCTAGCAGGACAGCATGTGTTCGCAAAGAAAAAATAGTGATGCGTAACAATTAAGCAGTCACAGCGTTGCGGACTGCGCATTGTGTTAGTATATCTGATCGTGCGCTGTTCTGAGTATCGAAAGGTTCTTTTCAGAGGTCTCGCGAATTCCGATAGAAGCGTTTGAAGCTATTCTTCAACCTTACGACACAATGCTTCTCACTAGCATACGTACCCGCAAGCTAAGAGAGAGAAAGAGAGAGAGAAACGATAGGAAGGACAGTAAGGTCAACCATATATGAGCATCCGATTTGCTATTCTACACTGCGGGCAAAAAAAAGAGGAATAAAAGAGGAAAAAGGAAGAGAAGGAGCACTGCGCGCGCGCAGGAGGATTCACAGGAAGACTATAATTGGTCACTGAGGCCAGTGCACTTAAAACACTGCATTAGTGCACGAAAAATTTTTTTTTCTTGCCATCGGTGATTGTGGTCACGGTCACAGTACTTTAGACACGGAAAATGTTTTCAATACCAGACGGTTTCAAGTATGGAGAGAGGGGCCTTGGGCGTCACACGGAGGACAGGTACACAATGCGTTCTCTATGGTTTCCTCACACCTACTGGAATAGCACGCGGGACTATCGGCCATTCCAGTATGGTAGGAGTAAGTGTTCATAAACGCCACTAGCAGAGTCGTAAGCAGTATGCAGCAACGTTGCTTTGCTTCGGCACAGTCGAGAGAGAGAGAGAGAGAGAGAGTAAAGAAGAAATAGAAGAGAGGGAAGGCAGGGAGGTTAACCAGACGCACGTCTGGTTTGGTACCCTGCGCTGGGAGAAGGAGTATAGGGATGAAAAGTGAGAGAGAGGAGGTAGAGAGAGCACAGTTTCGTACACATTTGAAGATTCGCACTGAGTCTACACACCGTCGCCAAGACCTGTCGACTTGAGGTACTGCAACAACGCTTCCGTGGCTTTCCGTGTCATCGACGTGTGTGGCCATGGTCCAAGGATCTTCATTTTCGAAAATGTTCTAGAGTCCAGCCGGTTCAACACTGTCCGGTGAGCTTCACGTTCGACGTCATACAGGGGACAGACACATAGGATGTGTTTAATCGTTTCTATAGTTCCACCAGAGTCGCACATGGTCGTATCTTCCATTCCAATGCGGGACGAGTAGGCGTTGGTAAATGCCACCCCGAGCCAGAAGCGGCACAATACTGTCGCCTCAGAGTGAGAAACTTTTGATGGCACTTGTAGCTTTAGGGATGGATCAAGTCTATGAAGACAACACTTCGGGAGATTGGGGGGAGACCAGTGTTTGTGTGTCATAGCTTTAGCCACTATATGACGATTTCTTGCAGCGTCAGTTCTAGATAAGCGCATTGGAACTGGTTGGGATTCCAGATGGACTTCATCGGCGAGATCATTTCCAGCAATTAGCCCCGAGAACGACCTACTGGGGCGCTGCGAGCGCCGCTCACGTGACGTCAGGGCAAGGAGTCGCGCCTGTCGTCTGCTACAGTTTGGGCAGTGTCCGGGTACCTTCTGTAGTGTTCTCGTTTGTTCGCTCTCGTTCCCTATACTAGTATACTTATGACGGCCCTCTGAAGTATATTTTACGATCTCTTTTTTCATAAAAGAATTATTCAGGAAGCTGTTTCCTGAACAACAATATTTTTCTCAAAGGCATCGTCACAGTGCTAGACGACGAAGCTGAGTCCAGTGCGGTGCGGGTTTTTCATGCACGGTTCTGCACTCTGCATCAGTAACTAGCGTGGATAATAAAAGCGTAAACGCCAAAACATTGGATAGAACAATCCAGTAATGCGACAATACTTGCCGTGGTGCAACATGCATGTAATAAACTCTGGCTATACGTATTTATGACTCTTACAGCATTTACCTTGATTTTTAGCCGCCACAACTTGTACACTCACGACGAGTACTTCATTGCAAAATATTGAATTTTTGCATTTCTTCACAGAAACGTTCGACAGTATGCACGAGGACTATACTGACAACGCAGTCTGTATTCTGTCGGTGCCGTTTCTTTTGAGCTGGTTGGATCAAGTGTCATAACATCGATAATGACACCGGGCTGCGTGGAGATTAGCACGTGGCACATTGCTTACGCTAACTTAGACAACTCCCAGAGGAGTTTTTGCGTTTACTTTTTTTTATGAGGCGGGTACACGCGGCGGTCTTTTATGAACTGACGAAGCTCTCAGCTCTCAGTCTGTATAATTAATATAATTGAACCACAGAGGTTCGAGACTACTTGATGCAGAACGTACATGGATTTTCGTCTTCAAGGCAGCCAAGCTCCGCTCTAGTGCCTCGAGTATACTTTTTTAGATATTGCAGTTGGCGCGGGGGGGGGGGGTAAATAACTGGTTCATGGTTTCACTCAGAAGTTGTAGCGAACGGATGGGTATCGCGAACAATGCGTTCCTCTCCATAACAACCCAACAACAGTCGTTTGGTTCCGTTGCGGGAGGAATGTGGTCATATTGTCGATAAAGACTGCTGCAGCTAGGCTAATGTGAAACATTGCATCGTTTGTAATGGCTTGGCTCTTCATCGTAACCACGAAGCTTTTAGTTCAGGTGATTTCTGTTATGGTGTTCGTGACGCATACACTATACTTGACGTGCAGTCGTGTTAACAGCCACGAACAGTGCTTGTTCTGGGTGCCTGTTTAGGAGAACGTCGGAAGTGGTGGCAAACGTTTTCATACAAAATGCGCACCTACCTCTTCATTGTACGCATTATAGGAGGGCCCATATTTGGCTAGAACAACGCGCCAGAGCAATATGAAGTTTGATAAGAGCTTCTCATGCAGTATCCTTCTATAACATACCGAGATTGCTTTTCCATGTAAAATGACACGTCTGCCATAATTAAGTACAAATGGACTGTTATGCTTTGAGCTAAGCATCACACAAAGTTTCTCGTGCTGAAATTGAAGACATTCTCTTTGCGCAAAATTTGTCGACACACAAGGCACCGCTCTGCGTTGCAAAAGTTGTAGACCTCTTCAAATTTACATAGCTTGCGATATCCAAGCCGCAAGTTTTCATGTTGACGCATTTCTGAAAGGAAATTTGGCAGCAGCAAGCAGCCGGAACATGCTTCAGGAAGTAGTACGCGTGGCACAGCATGCACGAAAAGGACGAGCGCGCGCAGCCGCCGAGCGAGCCGAAGCGAGCGGCGTCCCGGCCATGACGTCACTAGTGAGAGGGCGCCACTGCAACTTCTCGCCGCTAATGCCGGTATGTCCAGGTAGCCACTGGAGTATGCCCTTTAGCGATAGCTTGATGGTGGTCTTATCTTATTTGATATGTCAGCTGCTCACGGGAGTCCTGTGATATAGGACAAAATGAAGACTCTGAAGTGCTGCCTTAGAGTCACAAAAGATGACCCATTTCTGAGGTGTCTCTTGCAGGAGATATTTGACAGGAGCACGCAGGGCAGCAAGCCCTGCCACCGGTGGTGGTGTCATGTGGGACAGTTTGGATTTCATTGTAGTTTTCGCGGCCGGAATGACAACGGCACCTGAAGAGCAGGTAGATGAGACCGAACCATGGGTGTAGATGTGCATTCGGTCCCCGTATGTCTCATTCATTAATAGCAGGGTCATCTGTTTCAGAGCTATTTTTGGGCGATTGGCCTTCTTCTTTACACCCGGAATACTTAGGTGCACCTGAGGCTGATGGAGACACCACTAGGGTAAGGAGGGCCTTGCTGCTGGCGTGTATACTGATGGAAGACAATCTGTATGGGTGATAACTTGAGAAAACGTTACACGAGGACTCTGCGAGGGCAGGAATACCAAGTTATGAAGGAGGGCGCGCGAAAGATGACGGATGTGCGTCCTGAGACAATCTACAGCAACGTATGTTTGGATGGGATGATCTTTGGCGAGCACGAGTGTTGCAGGTGTCGACGCTCAGGCTGAGAAAGTCCTAAACACGGCAGAGGCTAGATGGGATGCTGAACAAGCAAACTCAGTTATCTTTCAGTGTCCGTCCTCGTCAAAAGAATTGGAAACGTTTGGTTCTTTTCATGGGCAGACCGGACAGCCTTATCAGTGAAGTCGCTGCCGATGCCAAATTCATTGCAATCCCCAGAGCGCCCACAGCAGCTGACTATCGCGAGCGGCCCTTTACGCCTTCGACAGGGACACGGCGAGTCAAGTTGAAATCGCGGGAAGTGTTAGAATGTAGCTGCCGTTATGCAATGTATCCCGTATACGCGCGCGGCTATCTTTGGTATCAGTTGTGGCGTCTTCAGCCGGTCGTTCTAGCATACAGAGCGCCTGCGGCAGTGCTTAAAGTCGTGTGAGATAGTGCTCAAGCTACAATGAGACAATATGCGGGCTCTTTCTGAACAGCAGTAACCAGGCTGTATTATCGCTATTGAATCCCGCTAATGCTGTGACTATCGCTGCGTTCTCGTCTGTTGCGCTCACGATGAACCACTTATGCTCCCTAAGAACATTAGTTTCTCTGTTACATGGCCCCTACGCAGGCGATGCCAGAGCGCATTAAAACAGTGAAGATTACATCACTATACGTATATGTCAGCAAAGCGCAGAGTCTTTTCTAACGTTTCCGTCGAGCATCACATTTTGTGATATGAACTTGCAACACTTTTGCCCGCGTCACCAGCTCCGAGAGGCAAGGGCGATGTGGCTATCAATTGCTCCGTGGCATTCTTGTTCATCTGTCTCACGTATTATGCTTAGGGGCTGTTTCATTCACCCCCTCCCTCTCCTTCTTTCTCCTTCTTTCGAACCTACTCTGATGCTCCTGCTCGGCGCATATTGGTATGCGAAACAGGTCGTGATGGCCATTCGCACACAGCCTTTTGTTGAGGCGCGGCTAGTATGGCGGGCAAAACGAAACGCTCTACACCGGAAGGTTTCGAACGTTCCAGGCAGCTTGCCACATCTGGCTCTAGTTTTGAAGCACGTGCCGCAAAGTGCCTGGTTTTACGGCCCCTAGCAAGCAAGCGCGAGCGTTGAGCTCTGCAGTATGGGCGCCTCCACGTCTGTACTATACAGCGCTGCATAACAGCATCGAAAATAAGGACGCTAGCGCGTGGTTATACAAGTGCCAAGACGTGGGCTTTTAAAGAGATCTCGCATAAAAGCAAACATCAAGTATACGCCTGTTTAATGTCACTTGTTTCTTTCCTTAATCGTAACCTTCGTGATGAAAAAAAAAAAAAAAGCCTCGCAAAGAAGCTTTTGAAAGGACAGCTTGTATAAGTATGCATGTACCACTGCATAACGGGCAACTGGAGCTCGTGGTTGAGCACACGAAGGCTTTGCTGCTGACGTACGTACGTGGTTTCGCCTTCAGAAAATGACCTGAATTGGTATACAGTTATCAGGAACAGAAAACGAGCGAGCATCTAAAAAAGGAAGACCTTGGTTGAAGACAATTGTTCGGGAAGAAAATCAAAACAAAAAAAATGCTAAGGAACAAAAAAAAAAATTCCTCGTTTGCAGTTAGAGAGCCGAGACACCGTATACTACACACATACGGGAGGCAACTGAGCTCTCAACCGCGGCCGTAATGATCGCTATAGATCGCTGCTCTTCCAACCGGAAATTCCTCGCCAAATGGTCGTTCCGGTTTTGGCTGTTTACTTCCGCCGCCCCTCCTTCGATGCTCCACACATTAAGCTTTATTTTCCGATGCCTAAGGCGCAGGACCGCGCACGTATGTGCCGTATACCACTGCTGCGCGCGTATATAGATATAGGTGCGCAAGGCGAAACAACGGTAGTTTCTTCTTATACGCTCCGCTCTTTCCTGTTCCAACTTAATCTTTTTTTTAACGTTTTGTTTACTTATTTTTTTCTAGCCTATTGTCTGTCTTTCCTTTTTCTTTTTCGTGCTCGTTTGGTTCTCGTATATTCCAGTCTATTCGCAGGCTCGGAGATATTGAACAGAATCACATTCCGCCGTTTTTGAAAATAGCCCCACCCTATCACTCCCTCTCTCACTTCCTCTTTGTGTTCTTAGTTATTTTTTTTAAAGCTGAGTCATGACAACGACAATGAAAGAAAGATTGATTCTATGGCTTCTTTTTTATTTATTAAGTTATCAGGCCTTGTCTCGATAATCTTCATGCATTTACTTTTTCTTCTTTTCTTTCTTTTCTTTTTCTTTTTTTTACAGCCTCGCACGTTCTATACAGGATCCGTCTTTCAACGCTTCCCCGTCGGTGCAACTTGGGGTCGTATACGTTGATGGGCAATAAAATGCCCATCATTGCGCGAATTTATGTGCGAGGCCCCTCGAGTATGTGCAGTGTTTCCGTTGCCTTCTCTATACTTTCCGCCAAAGAAGAATGAATGAAATAACATTAAAGATAAAAAGAAAGAAAATAAAAATAAAAAAGGTGGCTCTCGCACCAGTGAGACCGAATGGACCGCGCCTATATATTGCGTTAGGAATTTCGCGGCAATTGATCATTACGCGCCGATACATGGCCTATGTCGTATGGGCTGCGCGCTCCCCTGTAGTTTTATTTACCCGCTGCACTTGTTTTTTTCTCTAAAACCACACGTGAACTCATAAAAGTGTCGGCGCAACGAGTGAAACGCGACGCTGTAGGGGAGGAAACCAGGCCCTGTTTTCACGAAAAAGTTCTTAGGCTGAAATTGTCAGCGAGAGCGAATTCCAGTCAGTCCTCATATTGGACATCACATAAGCGAAGGCGCCTGACTAGTGGCAAATATTACTTACGAGCGAAAAGCTTTGTGGATTCGGCCCGTGAACTAATTATTTGCGTGATCGCGCTATACTTCTGTATTGTAAGCCGTTCTGAATTTCGCCCCGGCTCATAAAAATGCGGCCACCAATTCGGAGCTTCGTTAAACGCCGATCTCCTGTTTGGTTCGAACCGTGGCATATAGAGAAAGCACAAGAGATGAGAGAAGGAGAGAGCGTCACCTCGAGGTTAAATAAGATGAAACTTGCATTTAGGTCGCCTATCAGCGCACAGCCAGCGGTGTTTGAAAAAAGGTCTAATGAAACCCATGTCCGGGATGAACGAATTCGTTGGCGCAGGCTCTTGTGCTAGATTTAACACTCGGGTGGCGTGCAAATATTCGAATGTTTCGAGTAACAAATCTATTGTTGTTCCAATCGATTCGATACTCGAATCGAATAGTAATTTTCTTTCAAATTCGAAATTTTTTTTGGATACTTAGAAATTAAGTTTCGGTGGTTTTACGTGCGAAAACTGCCTCTGATTATGAGAGGCGCCGTACAGCGGTTGGCGGATTCTGAATTAATTTTGACCAGCTGACCTTTTTTCCCCTATCGTACGCACTCAGTGCACGGTACACATGGACGTTTGCGCACTTCGCCCCATTTTTTCTTTTTTTCAAATAGCTTTCGAAAACTTCCCGTCCTCGACTGCGCGCTATGAAACGTGAAATTGAAGCAAGAAATCTGACCACTTTCATTCTATCCACAGTGGACGTATAGCGCACCAAAGCACGCTGCGATCGCCCAGGAAGCCAGCTTTTTTACGGCCAAACCCCAGTCATGGAGAGGCAATAAAATTTCGTTTAGACATGTCACTTGGCAATGAACATTGTTCGGAATTGTATTTATATATTGGCAGCATGCACTCGTGTTTTCTCATCGAGTTAAATCTGAATTCGTTTCATTGCAACGTACTTGATGCAACACATGAGCGTACGTGATTCCGCTTCCGTATACCCGGAAGTCGCTGGCTCGATTCGAGACCGCGTCGGCGACACTTCGGGTGAGCGCGAAATGTAAAAAAAAAAAAAAAAGTTGTCGTGCAATTTCATTTATCCACACTGCTAAGAACCCCAGAATGGTCAGATTTAGTCCAGGGTTCCCAGTTTCGGCGTTCGTTATAGCAACACCTTGGTTGCTGTAAGGTAAGCGCAAAGCTGACGCACACGCGAGGTAAACTGGCCACGCAAGCGCTCTTGTTTCCCGTTCCTCGCGTTTTTCCCGAGTTTCGGGCTGCATATAATCACGGAACCGAATAAGCAAGGAGATATTCGGTGTGTTTCTTTGAGAAAAACTATAGCTTTGCTCTTTCTTTCCATTTTCCTCCCCTTCTTCCTATCTTCCATTTCTGTGTTTCTGTAACCTCCTTATTGAAGAGTATATAGGCAGGTGTTGTGCCACTTCCGGTGGCAGTTTCCAGCCTGCTTAGGTGTATTCAAAACTAATAATAATAATAATAATAATAATAATAATAATAATAATAATAATAATAATAATAATAATAATAATAATAGCTTTGCGATGTAAAACATCAATTACGAAAAAAAAAGAGTTGGATGGAGAGGTAAAGACGGTGCGCGTAAACAAATTATGTTGCGCCAGCGTTGTTGCGAGAAGATATTTGTCGCGCTCTCCTGTAAGTAAGGCCCTGCACACAAAGCCGGAATGCACGGCCTTCTGCAGAGCTCTTTAATTATACCAGTTGCAAAACTGCCCAAAGGTTTTATGTTTCAGATCCCGGACGCAGTGATTTGGACGACAGCGTGGTGCTCTGCTGAGTATCCCGTCGCCTATGGACGAAACTGACTATAAAACACTACTTTTCGTGAACTACAAATTAAGGTCTCGGGATACACTGCATTCAAAGCCACATAATCAATACGTTCAATTTTGTTTGTTTGTAGGATGACGAATTTGACGCCATTTTTAGCTTTCTTAGAACTTTTTCAATCGTGGCGTTTTCCCCCTTGATATTTTGCACTCATTCAGTACATGTAGCAATAAAGAAGCCACGCTTGTATACGTCTTAAGCACTAATAATTGCGTCATTCCACACAGTCCCGCTGCACTGATTTGAGGTGCATAAATGGTATTCCTATGAATTATCGGCTGTGATTTCGAACACCTGTGCTAGATGTGTACCCAAATCGTCGAGGAGAAAGAGGAGCGGTGTCGCGTGCTGCAGGCGAAGCTAGCTTTGCAACATTTGCCGGCAACTGCTCCACCTGAACGCCATCTATCAACCGCGATACGGTCTGAAACACTTCGTCATCCAGCTAACAACATCAGGTATCAACCACAAGTGACATGGAGCCCAATACGTTGCTCGTTTTCCAAACCACGACAACCCATACGGCTTACTATTCGCTTTCCAACCCTGTATCAAGGAGGAACTTTAGGAAGAGTCGGAGCACTTCTTTCCAAAATACCCAATATCGTCGCGGGAACAAAATATCGCTTGTGTGGTGCCGACTTGCCCTTCGGTTCGTCTATTAATATCTTGCGTTCTGCTTCAAATTCAGGACACTTTAGTACGCAATGTTCAATGTCACGAAAAGCTTGACAATGCGCACACGACGGTGATGGGCCAAGTCCTGTCTTGCACCGCCAAGCTGGAGTTTGAGCTAACCTTGTACGAATGCAATATAGGAGAGCGGCATCAGTTCTGTCAAGCCCCTTAACCACACAAGGTTGATGCGGTGGAGACCACGACCAACGGAAGTGGCTTAAGATGACTTTTTTCGTGTTTCTTTTTTGCGTCCTTGGGCGCCTTCTTCGTTGGCTCGAATTGCAGCGTTTTGCGCGCCAGACTGTCAGCAACCTCGTAGCGTGCTACGCGGACGTGAGCAAGTACCCACGGGAACACGGTTGCCAATCCGACTTGCTGTGACTCTTTAAAATGATGTACGCTGAATGCACTTGGCAATGGGAAACCGCACTGTAATAGTCGCAGCGCAGCCTTGCGGTCTGCTAAAATAACAGCAGACTGGGCTGATAGGAATCCAGTTTCCGCGAGGTGGCTGTAATGACACTTTCACATGCCGTAGAGGACACGACGCGGTCAAGTCTGGCAGCCCATGAGACATTGAAAGTTGGTCTCACTAACGCAGTTGCACTAGCTCCATTCTCTTTGTCAACAGAGCCGTCGGTGGACAACTGGAGATGCGTGCCATATATTATGTAGATGCGTTCGACAACAAAAGATTTCGCCTCAACCACAGGTGTAAGTCGCTTGGTGCGAATACGCGGTAGGTTGAGCAGATATTCCATACTCTTGTGCTACCATGGTGCCTTCTGACGTTCTAATTTTTTTGGTTAATTGCAGACTAAGTACACGAAGTGTGTTCAATGCCAATTCCGTCCGCCTCCGAAGTCTCTGGTGAAGCGCTCTTCCATCCTGAGCCTCACTGAGGCGACACAGCTGCAAGAGCAGACGTCGAGTTGCAAGGAGGCATGGAGGGGACGACTGTGACTCATAGAAAACCTTATTGGTGGCAGCTGTCTTTGGCTCACCAAGAGCTGTGCTGAGAGCTTTCCAATGTAGCAACTCCAATCGATCGCACTGGGACTTTGATGGTGATTTCAATGGGATACTGGAAACGCACACCATTCACCAAGGGGCCGAGTGTAACTTCAACATCCAAGAAAAGAGAGAGAGAGAGAGAGAATACAGAGGAAGGCAGGGAGGTTAACCAGAGGTAGTTCCGGTTTGCTACCCTGCACGGGGGGAAGGGTTAAGGTGCATAAAAGATAGAGGGGAAGGAGGAGATAGAAATAAAGCAAGACGAGCACTAACAAAGCGCGGACAATATTGGCCTAGAGCTCCATCACTGGAAAAGCTGGCGCCACTGTCGGCGTGACGTGCTATTAGGGATCACGTAGACATAGCGGCCGCGTCGGCTGCTTCGGGAGCACCGAAGCGAGCTGAAAACAAGAGTTTAAATTCCCTCGTACGCTGCGGTCCTCATTTAGTGGCGAGATTTTCCCGCTTTGAGTGTCTCCTTTACAACGCTTGAAAGCACTAGAATAGGTAGTGGCTGCCTTTGAAGAAGGCGCGCAACATGGTAGGCTACTGCTCGGTGCCGCAGTGCCGGACGTACGCAACGGAGCCCGGTGTCAGCCTTATTCACACGTAGCCGCAGGACAAGAAGCTGCGTGAAGCTTGGCTCGCGAAACATAAAACCGGCAAACAGTCATCGGCTACAACTCGGGTATGCAGCAAGCACAGACGCGAGGAAGATTTCTGCTACGGCGCCGGGTCTGCGATGTTCGGAAAACGCACACTGAGACTCTCGCCCGAGTCCGCTGCCCGACTGATGTCATGACGGTTTGGTCTATGAAATTGTCGATGCTATAGATACTGGCAAGTTCACTCGAGTGGAAAGGGAGCGGTAAGAAGCAAATTAAAAAAAAAAAACATGGCATATGGTCATGTTTGTGTGATGATTTAATACACTGGATTACAAAAAAGAAGGAGCGGGAAATCACACGCTGAGAACACCGATAAACATACAGTGCGACGCAAGTCGAGGAATGATATTGAAACATCCAAGAATTTAGAAGAAAAAAAAAAGATTGAATCGTCGCAACGGCACATCACAGTCCTCGTAGGCGTCGAAGTCTCTACAATGAAATTATTTTTGAACAGCTCTGATAGCGCCCACGCAACAATGGCTGCTTGTATGCTGTCAGATGCTCATGTTCTGCGGCCTAAAGCTCATGGCACGGTGGGAAAACGCGCACGCGCCGAAAGCGAAACAGTGCGCGGACAAGCATGAAGACGCGCAGTCGGTCGCTGCGAATCTGTGCGATCGCTGCATTGAGGCTTCATTCTATTACGCTCCATTTAGTTATGCAAACACTATAAGAACATATTTCACATAGTTTACTCTCAACGTTTACCTACCTTTCACGCAAGAAGCCGGTTCGGGAGACTCCATCGCGGCGACCGCACGCAGTGGCGTTCACTGTACGTATTCGGTAAAGATATAGCGTCTGTAAACGATTCTGTGCTTTCAGTTGGCCCAAGATTATTATTTAGACAGTAAAAGACTTCTCTCGTTTCGAAAGTACTTACAGAAATATCCGGGAGAGCTCGCGCGTGGTGTTTTCAGTGAGCGCTGAAAGCAAAACCTATGAGGCATAGAGCGCGCCGCGTGATCCCTCATACTACGCCAGCGAGTCGCTTCCGATAGATGGCGACTCCGTAACACCTCGCCGCCAATAGAGCGGTAGTGGGCGGCGTTCTCAGAGCCCATCACTAAGCCTTCTAGACCGCAGGAACTTTAATAACGCGACTAAGGCCTTCAACGCGGATGTTCTTTCAGAGCACTGACCTAAAGCTTTCAGTTCCGATAGTGGACGATTGTCCAACTGGTCCAGTACTCTGCATATCACTTGTATGTGGGCTCTATGTCGTGGGCAGACACAGATAATGTGTGTGAGCGTCTCTTCGCTGTTGAATGTGTCGCACGTGGGGCTGTTGGCCATTCCAATAAGGAAAGCATAAGAGTTCGTAAAGGCAACGCCTAGCCACAGACGGCACAGCATCGTCTGTTCACGCCGTGGTAACCCAGGCGGGAGGTGTATCCATATGTCTGGAGACAACGAACGCAAACGACACATTGTGTAAACGGTCGAGTCCCACAGGGGCAAAGTACAATCACGGGACATCAATTGCAGCCCAGCCGCAGCGTCTGTTCGCGAAAGCGGAAGAAGACTCGTTGACCACTTTCATGCGCAGATCGGGCGGCTTCGTCGGCGTGGTCGTTCCCACTGATGTCACAGTGTCCTGGAAGCCACTGAAAGATTATGTTGTGTCCCTTGTCATGGCTGTGATGATATGTGTCGAATTTCTGAGGCCAGTTGTTCATTGGGTCCGTGGCGCATTGGGCTTTGTATGCACTGAAGGGCGGCCTTCGAGTCACTAAAGACAGCGCATTGTAGCGGTGGTTCCTGCTTAATGAAATCAAATGCAGCACGGAGTGCCGCGAGTTCTGCTCCCGTCGATGTGGTCACACAGGAAGTTTTTAATTTGATTTATTCAGATTTAGCGGGGATAAAGACTGCAGCAGCAGAGCTGTTGAGTTTCACCGAACCATCTGTGTAGACATATTGGTGGAATCTGTGCACGTTGTGAATGTGTTGCAATGTTGCTTGTTTCAAAGACTGCAAAGGCTTTGTTTCTGATGCCTGGAATTGTCAACTGCACTTGCGGCCGGTGCAGACACCACATCGGGTCGGATAATCGCGTAGCAGGCGTAAACTGTGATGGCAAGTAGGGCTGATGTCTTACAATATTTTTGGCAAAAGTTGAATGTGGCCTTTTTGCTGGCAGGCAAGCAAGGTTGTGAGAAGGAATCCGAGTCAGGTGTCGGATGTGTGCTCTCAGGACATCTGTATCAATGTAGACTGTGAAAGGAACGTCTCTGACAATGGCCAATGTCGCAATCGATGATGTCGATTTTGGGAGACCGAGACAAGTTCTGAGTGCTTGTGCTTGCACACTCTGGAGTTTGCGGATGACTGCGTGCCCCAGCGCGGCACCAGCCATACCTCGAACCACGTTCAAGTGCCGTTCGAGCAATGGAATGATGGGGTCTACAGCACGTCTTTAGTAGATCCTGGCATCAAGTACTACGCCCAGTAATTTTTACATGATTGGATTGATGAAGTTGAAACACGTACTTCCGAGCGTAATTTTCATCCGCATTATTCTTCGCTGCAGCCCGGCGAACAACATAAAACGGGACTTGGCAGCCGAGATGGTTAATCCCACCGATGCAGCGTAGGCTTGTGCAGACACTACTGTCCGTTGATCGATCAGTGCCAGGCGCTTGGGCTAGTACCTGAATAACCAAATACAGATATCATCTGCACATATTGACATATGTACTGTCTTGCATCTATTCTTCAAGGCATCTGGTAATCCGACCATGGCCGCATTGAATAACAGGGGTGAAAATACACTTCCCTGTGGTTACGCCTCGTGACATTGCTCTCGCTTTACTCAGTACCGGTCCTAGTGTCACCTGCATTTGCCGACAACTGATTAACGTGTTTCTGAAACATAATAGGTGGCCTGTGGCACACATGTTCGCTAGTCCGCCAACTATTGAGCTCTCGAGAATTTTGTCATAGGCATGTTGTCCTACGTCAAGAAAGATTGCAGGTGTGGAGAATCCGTTAGCTTGTTGACGTTCGATGTGGTCGACTGCGACAGATGCAGAGAGCACCTTGCGAAGACTGCTGGTGGGTTTTTTCAAGCGACGCTAGCAAGCGATGCAGCAGCAAGTCGTCGAGGTTAAACCGTAGTCTCACATTTAGACCGCCGCTGTAAACATTTGAGCGGTATAGAAAAAGAAAGGAAAATAGGGATTTTGGCAGCGCTGCTTCATAGCATCCTGCACTCTACGGGATGCCTGCTCGAGTCTCTAACTCTTCAAAAAAGAGCCACGACTCAAGAGCGGTCCTTTTAGCTCGCTATCTTCCAGCAAGACGCCGGGCGAGCTCTTCAAGACCACTTGAGAAGCGCGTATATGATAGATGGATAGGCGGGTGCTTCTCTTTTGTACCCGGGGGGTAAAAGGCACTTTCCCCGGCGTAACGCGACAATGGCCCGAAGGGGAGAAAGGACGTTGAACAGCCGGTCAGAAATCGAAACAAAATACGAAGCCGACAGAAGCAGTGTGCGCGTTTCGCGGCGGCCACTCGGCCCCTTCGTCGCTCATACACGCAGAAAGCTGCGTGCACCTCGTATACGGCCGTCCATTTTCCTGACGGCGCACTGCAGTCACGAGACGGATTTCTCGAGAGCCTGTACGCGCGGCCCTATCTTTCTCGCAAGTGAAGCGTCGGAATACATACTCCTCCCACCCCCCCTCCCATCGCAATAGCGAATACAACAGCCATCACCAGGGAACATATTAAAGACATGGGAAAAACTACCGGCGCGTCGCATAAATCAGGACGTGCTTATTTTTTGCCCGCGTTCCCTGGCATGACTGGAAGGCGCGGTGCGAAGTGTCTGTCTAAGAAAAGAACAAAAAAGAAAGACATATAAAGCGGACATAATTTCACTTTTTTTTTGCCGAGGGAAAGATACATGCAGCATTACGGCCGTCTTAACTGAGCAAAAGTCGGGACGGCGTTGACATAAACGCAAAGCAGCCGTCTTTGCTCGCAGAGCTTTTGCTTTCCGTGTAGCGGTTTCCTGGTTATGCCGTGCGTTTTCTTTTCTGGCAGTTACTTCTTCTTTCTTTCTCTCGCAGCGGTTCTTGCATAGGATGAGTTACGTTCGCCTTCGCGTCTATGCTGCAGAAGCTTGCTGCTCGATGTAGCGAGCCGCTCTCGCTTTACGAGAAGAAAACAAATGCACTCGCTGGCGTTCCGCGCATGTGCACTTCGAGATAGGCCTTGACGTTATAGGCGTGGTTCTCTCGTGCTTCTGACCCATTGTTGGTTCAGAAGGAGCAAGTCATTCGCGCGTTACAGTTAAATTATATGTATAGCGAACACGAAAAACGGCGAAAGCATATGAGAAAGTCTCGCGGAAAGAAGGTGTCTGTGTACAGCTTCCGCGCTTCGTCTGACAGAACCATGGTTCTGTCAGACGAAGCGGGATCCGAAGCGGAGCCTTGAATTGGGATCTGCAGATCCCAATTCAAGGCGTCGAGCGCTCCAGCTCCAGGCCTTGGCATTCGGTCAGAACAAGTGCTTGGGCGGAAGGGCAAGCCGAAATCGACCATGCATGTAGTTTCACTTCTCACTGTGGATATGCGCGCGCGTTCCTTGCACAGACCTGCACGCCTTGGCAAAGTGAAAGCGCGCGCATGATGCCACTTCGTCTCCCTAGAACTATAGATCCGCGTGACCCTCGCTTTTTCTGCTCTTACCTTATAAGCACGCATGTCCAACAGAACCATGTGTGCATAGGCGCACTCAACCTTTCTTTCTTTCTTTCTTTCTTTCTTTCTTTCTTTCTTTCTTTCTTTCTTTCTTTCTTTCTTTCTTTCTTTCTTTTTTCTTTCTTTCTTTTTCTTCCTTTCTTTCTTTTTCTTTTTCTCGTCTTCCGTTGCCCACTATTCAGTCGTATTCAAGCCCTCGTTCTCGGCAGCTGTTTCTCAGCATATACGCATTCCGTATGGCCCTTCGCGGGTGCGCATCCTCGAAGAGTGTACAAGAGACAAACAAGAACAAACACTTGCACTGCCAAGTTGTTATTCTTGGGGTCTTTTTCTTTTGCTTTTCTTTTCTTTCTTGGGCCAAGAAGGGGTGTAGCAAAATATCGCACAGAACTTCCGCTATATATACATCCTATCCACATAAATACGGTGTCCTGAAATAAAACATTCTGCCCTGCTTTCCTCTGTGTTTGCCTTTTGTCCCTTCAGCCACTCGCGGGGTTGGCCTTATTACGTTCCGTCTCGTCTTTTCCTTTCTCGCTCGTCATACATCATACACCCGTTCCACGCGCGCAGACAAAAAAAAAAAAAGATAAAGAGGAGCGTTGCGCTTCCCTTACGTTTTCTCAATCTTGCGCGTGGAAAAGAGTTTTATCCTTCCAATACCGGCACCACCTTCCTTCCTTCCTTCCTTTCTTCCTTCCTTTCTTGTACTGTCCCTCTTTAGTCTTTAGCCCCCTTTCCTTTTCTTTCTTTTCTTTTTCTGTCCAGTCATAACACCAAGAGTCAAAAACACGAGCGTTAGGGGCAAAGAAAATTGTTTTTGAACTTGTTACCAAGCCGCGGTAATAAAAACAAAGAAAGGGGGGAGGGAGGAGCGGGGGAGGGGACGAGCGGTGCGAGAGTGCGTTGTTTCGCAACGCAACTGGACCGTTAAAGAAAAGCGGAAAAAGAAAAGCAACAGAAAATTGGAGGGAGGGAGGGAGGGAGAAAGGAAGGAAGAAGGCAGGAGCGGGGTACAAAAACAAACTCGCGGGCAATCAAACAAGGCAGACCCGAGCATGCATGCGCGTGAGCACGGTGGTATGATAAGCAAGTGCAGACCGCTTATAAAAACGAGGGAAGCTAACAGAGCAGCAAGGAAGAGGGTGGCTTGCTCACACGCCAGAGAATAAGGTTTTTACGTGGGAAAAGTGAAATGGGGCCGCGTAGCGCAGGAGCCACGCTAGGAAGCCCTTGCTCCCTCTTCCAGGAGCGAGGCCGTCCGCTTGCTGGGCGGGTAACAAGCGAGAGAGGAAGTGTGAGCGGAGAACGTTAAAAGAAAGGTAGAGGAAATAACGTATAAGAGCTACGTCGTTTGATCTCGAGAAAAAAGTGTGGCGCGCGCACACTTTTTTAGCCGTCGTCTCGGGTTCCAGCTCGCGCGTATACACATACACGCACGCTCGAAATGACACGGGCGTAGCTGGCAGCGGCGGCTTTGGGGAGACTGCGGAGAAAAATGAGGAGAATGCATTGTGCATAAAGAAGGCGTTTGTGCGTGCACGTACTATGCGCTGCGCGTATCCTTTGCTGGTCTAAATATAGTGTTGGTTGTGTGTGTGTGTGCGTGTGCGTGTGTGTGTGTGGGGGGGGGGGGTACTTGTGGCGCACTGCCGAGTACAGTTCGCAGTCTTAGGCATTCCAAATATGAAAAAAAAAACAGAATAAAAGGCAAATCGGACGACCGTTGTCCCTGCTGCTTAAGATGAAGGAAGGGGGGGGGGGAAGGGACCGTTTGTTTAGAGGACAAAGCAAAGGCGACATAAGCTATCTCACTTAATTAAACATGCACAGCGACTAGGCTTCTTTTGGCGTTTACGTTGAAAGCAAGGAGATGATGCCGAGTTAAGAAGTTTGCGTTAAAGAAAAGAATAAAATGGACGGAACGGTGCTGGGAAGAAAGTGCCGGAGAGGTGTCCTCGGTCTTTGAAGTCAACCTCCCATTTGGTTTACTAAGGACAGCAAATTCCTGTTTAATGTACAGTTTCATCTACTGTTATTGCGTCTCTCTGTCTCTCTCTCTCTATCTCTTCCTTTTTTTCATCGCGATTTTTGATTGTCGTTTCCTTAAGTTTGTCTTTTCTTAAACAAACATCAGAAGAGTAAACTTTTGGGCCAGTTTGTGATGCGTATTTGAGTACGATGAAGCGCGATAGACGGAACAAATGCTACTGACAACTGTGAACGTTCATTCAAAAAATGATGACCCCTCCCCTAGCGAGAACAGGGGTGCACGCGAAGCTTGTGCAACCCTAGGGTATACGGGTTGGTTAGTTTTCTTGAGCGTTTGAGACACATTAAAGACTCATGGTCGTTGGTGAATGAGAAACGGTTGTTCACTTTTGAGGTTGCAGGCTGACGCTGTTGGTTGGATTGGTGGAGTTCTTTTATACTCTGCAAAAGCGTTGACCTTTGGGAGTTCGACCACCGCACAGTGGGCAGAGGGTTGCTATGGGCAGTGAGAAACGTTTTGTTATTGAAGGATATTGTAGTTTACACGTGAGCATGATTGCTTCATGGTCACTGGTAAACTGTGACAGGTTTGGCCACAGTAAGTTTACACAGGTGATTAGAGAACGTTAAATCAAAGCACGAGAGATTGTTAGTGGTGGGGTATAGAGTAGGCTTTCACAGGTGAGCGTGAAACGTTCGAGCATGACGTTTTGGAGCTATTTTCTGGCGGGCTTCGAACTGTCGTCCTTGAAGTCTCCGCACACTGTGGTAGGCGTAGCTTGAAATTGGATGAATGAGAGAAACGACACAGTGTTCCGAAGTGCCGATTGAGGAATTCACGCTGGAAACGTCCTGTCGCACCGGGCAAGAGCTCCCTCGTATTACGCGCATGCACACCGTCACCACCACTAGAACTAGCACTGGCGTCGGCGGCTTCTGCAGTGGTCGTAGCCTGCACTCGAGCGTCTTGTAACCTGATGGCGTGCTGGACCCGCAGCTCGGGATTGGCTTCTCGTTGCTTGCGTTTCGCCTCGCTGTCCCGGCTTCGCACTTCAGGGTTAGAAACGCGGTACTGGGCTTTAGCTTCTGCTTCAGCAGCCCGAACTCAGGATGGGCCCACCGTTGTCTTTTTGCTTCGACGTCAGCCTGTCGAACCTCTGGATTGGCCCAGTGCTGTCGTTGTGCCTTGGCGATGGCAGCCCGAACCTCTCTATTAGCCCGACGTTGTCATTTCGCTTCGACTTCAGCTTGCCGAAGCTCTGGGTTCGCCCGGCGAGCGTGAGCACGTTCACTGGCCCGCTCCCGGCCGCTGCCGTTCCTTCAACGCGGCCTGCTCTTCGGCAGAACTATAGCCAAACGCGGCCTCGCTATCTGAATGGCGCGCGCCTGAACTGGCGGGCATAAAAACAGAGGCGTAGAAAACAATACAAAAGTTGATGAATCAGCTTAGCTGTGGCTACCCTTGAATCGCGCTTCTTTGTTTAAATGTGCCACCGAAGCCACGCTAACGTCCATAACAGATCCCGAATGTTCTATTAACACCGCTTCCAAGAGCTCACGTTCTGATTTAGTTTTTCCTCGGCCTACAATTTCCGCATTCTTGAACCGCGGATAACAACCGAAACTTTTGCAGTGTAAAGCAAGATTTGACCCTTCTCCTGATTTCGATACGTAGGCGATCTTTTAGTCATCTTGAATTTAGACTCACCGACACGCTTAACATTGGTGGTGATGTCGGTCGTAGAAGTCTGTGCCGGTCGTAGAAGCAAGTGTTTCTCCTCGCTGAAGCTCACGTTTAAACTCCAGCAGGCCCATATCATTCAGTTTTTTTAGACCTTCGCATACTTTTAAATGTAAGTGGCCACATCTGCTGTGCCTACATGTCAAGACCCAAGAAAGCCATTCTACCCATCGATTCCTCACATTCGAAACTGATTAAAAGAGGAAATCGCTAAACCATATTTCAGGTCGGCTCTCTTGAAGTCCTACCCACGCAGGATAACGGAAGGCTTCGGTCGCCAAATAGCAAAGTTGCAGCAGGCGGGTTTATCCCTCGTCCGCTCCTTAAAGCTGTCGTAGAAACGTTGCTTAGTCAGCTGTGCAAAGAGCCTGCGGTAGACGTGGTAGGTACCCCGCAGAAGAGGCGCTTGTTCGAGGTTGTGTCATATATGCATAAGATCTCTCACAACATCAGGAAAGTCCCAGGGAAGCATGGGCTCGATCTTGTGTTTCTTGCGCCATGCAAGTTGGCACAACTGTACAAATGACCGGCCGCGGTGGCTTAGCGGCTATGGTGTTGCTCTGTCCCGGAAGGCTGGTTACGGCAGTGGCAAGACGCTGGCGGCTATTAAATTACGGTAGTTTTACGTGCCAGCATCGCAATCTGATTATGAGGCACGCCGTAGTGGGGGTCTCCGGATTAATTTTGACCACTAGGGAATCATTAACGTGTGCCTAAATCTAAGTGCACCGGTGTTTTCGCATTTCGCCTCCGTCGAAATGCGGCCGCTGGGGGCGGGATTTGATCCCGCGACCTCGTGCTTAGCAGCGAAACACCAAAGCCACTAGGCAACCACAGCGGCTATGTGAAAACCTTCGTATAGCAGAAGCTCACTATTTTTGACAGAATTAAGGTAAAGCCCACCGTTGTCAATTGCCAGCTGTGTTCCCTGAGCGCGGTCATTTTCCGTTCGTTCTGACAATTAACGAACGTTTATTATTCATTCGCAATCATGAATTTTATGGAACGAAATCGTTGCGATTATTTCTTTCCATAGAACGTGCTTCTTCGGTACTTCAAGAGCCCAAATACCAATCCCAAGCTCTTGTTTCCCGGCCAGGCTACTCAACCAGATTTTAGTTCTTAGTTTAATTTCGCGCGTTCATCTGCAAACTTCCCTGTCAACTTTGCTGGTTAAGGTCTTCAATAGTTTTCTGTACGCTGTCTCCAGTATTGCTAAACGTAGGACAGTGTCATCTGCAAACCGCAGGTCTCTGAGAAAGGTCTAGCTAATTCTTATACCTTAACGTTCCCAATCAATACCACTTGCATGCTAGAAACTGCACCGAATGCGTGTCTTCTTCTGTAACCGCTGTTAGGACGTTTGGAGGCTAGCACTATCATGCTCGTCCGGCATTATCGGTGCGTTATTCAGAGCTGGGAAACAAAGATAACCGGACGTAGCTTATCAGTGGTTTCATAAATTGGACGCTACCGTTCTATTTGCAGATTACTATGATATGAGATTACATATATACTCATATACTCACATTACATTACATTACATTACATATACTCACATATGGGGCAGAAACCTAGAGGCTTACGAAAAGGGTTCTGCTGAAATTGAGGACGACGCAACGAGCTATGGAAAGAAGAATGATGGGTGTGACGTTAAGGGATAAGAAAAGAGCAGATTGGGTGAGGAAACAAACGCGGGTAAACGACATCTTAGTTGAAATCAAGAAAAAGAAATGGGCATGGGCCGGACATGTAATGAGGAGGGAAGATGACCGATGGTCACTAAGGGTTACGGACTGGATTCCAAGGGAAGGGATGCGTAGCAGGGGGCGGCAGAAAGTTAGGTGGGCGGATGACATTAAGACGTTTGCAGGGACAACATGGCCACAATTAGTACATGACCGGGGTAGTTGGAGAAGTATGGGAGAGGCCTTTGCCCTGCAGTGGGCGTAACTAGGCTGATGATGATGATGATGATGATGATATGAGCTATTAACTCTTTCAGTACTGATCGAATAGCATATATTTGCGAAATCTATGTAATTTATTTTGCTTACGTTAAGCACACCATCCCAATTGCAATGACGCGTTACACGTTGGAACTATACCGACATACGTACTGTGGGCGACAAAAAACGAAGAGGAGCGATAGAGACTTTTTTTTTTTTTTAACACGCATAAGAGGGTACGAAGTCACTGAGGAGAGCGCAACACATTTTTCAAGTTCTCGCTCGAAACCATCATTGCGTCTCGACGATTCCGTCAATTTAGCGTCATCTTCCCATAATGGTGCACGTCGGTGGCATATTTATTTCCACTTCCTTCTTTCTTGTTTTGCTGCGCTACAGTTCGTGTATCGACCCGCATGAATTTCTCTTCGGCGTGTGTGGTCTTTTTATCGCGCTAATGTGTTACAAACAGAAAGGAGGTTGATTGATTGATTCAGAAGTCGGGTCGTTCGCTCGCGCGCCTGCTCTTCGATGTCTCGAGAGTTACGGCTTTGATTTGGTTCCCGTGTAAATGACGATCTACTTCGCCCAAGTGGAGGCACTGAAGCAAGCCGCGTCTAGGAGCCTTTACGTTGCTTGCTTTTATTGGTTTAATTAGATTAATTTGAAGAAAATGCCGCATTTTGACGGTGATGGCCGCTCCTAGGGAGAGCGTATACAGTGACCTGCGATTTTTTATTCCAACTTTTAAAGAGAATGGCGCACTCACGGTCCCTTTGTATTCGCTAAAATTTCGCAACGAGATTTAGTTTATTTGTCGCCGTCGTTCAATAAAACATTTGGCACCTTCGCTTGCTTGGTTCTTCGTGAAGAAAAAAAAAAAGAGTTTCGTGTGCCTGACGGGTTCGGATAAGCGAGCTGCTGCAGCGGAGTGGTCTGGCTTTGCTGCCCGTCGACAACTAAGTTTGGTCGAACCAGGTAACAGCGATGGAAATTGTCTTTTCTTTCTTTTTTCTTCTTATACGTATGTATAGCTATATGTCATAGAAACATTGTGAAGCTTAAAATGTACAGGTAGTGTGGCAGCTATAGTGCACAATGAAGTCTTGGCTGAAGGGCGACGAGTTGCAACTCTGGTACTCCGACTTAGTTGTAGCAGTGCAACTGTATGAATGTTCCCCGTGTTTAAGCATATATGTCGCCTGATATGTAGGTGGTGCTCAGATAGCATTCGTTTACACGACTCGCAGCATTAGAGTGGCACCAAAGTTTCACTTTATATATGCCTCGTGCACCGCCTATAGAGGCGCCACTGATAGCAACCTAGCGGGCGCTTACAACAGTGCGCGCGGGAGCAGTAGCAGACGACAACCCTTCGCAGCAAGGATGGCTGAAGTTCGCGGCTGCGATTTCTCCTTTGTTCGGGTGCCAGACTGCTTCTTCTGCGGTGACAGCTGTAGGGAAGACGCTGACCTTCGTGGGAGCGGGTACGAACACGATGTTACCTGTGCTTGGGACAACATGGTCAACATATGTGCCAGCTGCGTCCCGCAGACAAACGCCATGAACTCCATTTAGCCGATAAATTTTGTTGACTAATGCTACGTCTCGATCGTGATTTTTTTTTATTCTACCCTTGCCGTAATGCTGTTTCTGTACCTCAATAATAAGCACCCGTCATTAGTGCAGACTTATATCAAACAAATCCTCACGGTGCGATGTCTGTATATGCCGTTGTGATTTTTCTGCCGATGAATACATGTCATATCGCTGAATAAGTGCAGTCAGTCGCCTCAAGAAGAGTAATGGCAAATTTATTGATAAAAACGCGTACATTAGTCAGCGAAGTCACGAAACGCACCGGTTAATTAAAGCTTGTGTTAGCGCTGTACCGCCGATGAACTGCCGTTCCCGCTGCAGTTCTTGCAATTTTAAATTCCTCAAGGGAGCTGCTTGGAAACGTACAAAGCTAAAGTCTGACCAACTTTTCAGTACTTTTTTTAATGTTAATAGAGAGAGATGCGACATGATATATTTAAAGGCAGAGCATGCAGCGCCACTCAAAGTAAATCAGCGCTGGTGGCAATGTCAGGCTTAGTCCTCTGCGGCGTAAGCATAATAAGAAATAATCTAGTTGAGTACAAAATTCACATGCAAGAAGCGACCCCTACGTTGTGAAACAAACAAATCACTCGGCGTGTTAAGTCTGCTCAGACAGCATCGAGATGCGATGACTTTCCAAACCTGACGCGAATTTTTCAGCGAAAAAATGGAAGAAAAATACCATATGCAGCAACTATTAGCAATTCTCGCCCTGAACTACCTATTTTCTAAACACATTTCCCAAAAGACCACAATATCTAAGATGCCCTCGGGCGAGAAGAATAAAGATGTAAAAGAAGCACTTGCTTGGTATCATTCCAATAAGACACAGCGTGATTTATACCCTTTACAAACGAGGCAGGGTTAAAACCTCGCAGTTCAAAAGAATCAACACGAGTTATGCATGAAGCAACTAGCAACAGTTAAACCTGTGTGAAGCCACGCATAAAATAGATGTAAAAACATGAAGTGCGTGACAGCTGGTGCGAGGATTTACCGGGCCACATAAAACCAACAATTTCAGTTCTTGCAAACTTCAGTAGCTTTAACATACAACACACTGCGCTCGTGCAGTCGTGCTGCCTAGCTAGCGCAACGCGTTAAAGAAGCGGAAAACAATATAAGCGGCAAACGGCATTCCGAACTTTAGCGAAATGCCTTTAAACCTCATGCTGCACTGCAGACGAAATTCTTCGCTTACGCGTCTAACTGCAATCGAGTGGAAAAAAACACCGAAGTGACAAAGGAAAGGATGAAAACAAGAAATTTCCCGCCGAAGCGACGATCCATTGCTACCGTTGCTCCCGCTGATGAGGCTTTGCGGGGAATTATTATATAGAACCGTATCGCTGGCACGTTTTCGCCGGTATTTGAGCCCCCACCGTGCAACAACTCTTCTTCGACATTCCTTGAAGCTTTGGCCACCCCACACATGCGAAGGGTGTTGCCTATTTTGCTCTGGAAACGTGAATAAGACAGAGAAGCACTATCAAAGACACAACAAACTACGGCGCGCGGCTGGCTCCTTTCCCGTGTGTTTTGCGCAAGGCCGCCACCATCGGCGCGCACTACGCGTATAGTACAGGTCGGACATTTTTTTTTTTTTTTCCAGCGAGCACCTTGACGCGTTGTCGAGAACGACGACAAAAAGCTTCCGGTGCTGTATTGGTGCGACGCCTTTGTAGCCAGTGCCGCATTGCAGGAGGATGAATACACGCATGCGCCCGAAACATGGTACTACAACCCCTCCTCGATGCTTATAGTACATATTGCTGACCCCACAAGCAGGCCTTATCACCGTCCTGCATCACGGGCCAGAGAGGCAGACAATCGAAAACATGTCCATTCATCACGAGTGTATAGGCCGGAGCGCCCAGTCGGTCCATTACCGCTCCAAATTTCCTCGCCGCCCTTTTCGGTGCTCGCGCGCTCACAGTTGGGAAACGCGAGCCGACGAGAAGGAACCGGAAGCCACGCACAAGAACACCCGTAACGAGTTGGCTCTCTCGTTGCAGAGTCCCCACGCTGCTGCTGCTGCTTCAGTCGAGCAAGTAGCTCTTTTGCTGCTGCTTTTCAGTAGCCGCGTGGGCGGATAGGGAGGGGATTGCAACAACACCGGGAGCAAACAACGCCCACCCCCGGTGTTACCAGTGTATCCGCGCGCCCGCGTGTGTGTGCGTGTGCGCGCGCGTCCTTGCGCGTGCTATCGGCTGTCGACGCGGGAAGCGGGGATTAATCCTTCTCTCGCTCGCATACGCAGATAACGGCCACGCACATACGCACAGTTCCCGACTGTACCGGGGATGCGAAAGGGGCTGAAGGCCCATCGACGTCCTGGGGAGAAGCGCGAACAACGCTGGTCGAGCATGTTGCGAGAGAAAGGGTAGCGGCGGTGGGATGTCCAGCTGTTGCCAACGGCGAACCTTGTGCGCGCGACGCGGTGGTGATACGTGCCACTGTATAGCGTGGCCCGTCGGACTGCGATCAATGCCCCCGGTCGGTCGCCTGGTCGCACTGAGCTCCCAACGGGGTGAGAGGGAAAGTGAACAACGGAGAGCGACCGATGCCACGGGTCCGCCCTCGCACTGCTCCCTATAGACCCCTGCGTATTCCGGTGCTCCGGCACCGCTATCGGCGTTTTACTATATAGGGGAGAGAGAGAGAGAGAGAGAGAGAGAGGCCAGGAAGCCGCACCAGCGCTCGGTACTGCAGGCCGCGCAGGGCTACCGGAATCGCAAGCAGAGAAAGCCCGCAGCCGTATACTGCTGCGACCGGCAGCTGCCCATGGTGCTGCATTGTCAAGACCGTGAACACCTTCTCGGGCTTTCAAGTAAAGATGAAGTCTGATGGAACGTAACAGCGTTGGAACGTAACAGCGGAACGTAACAGTCCATAAGGTATAGGCTACACTTTGAACGAGCATTTATATTTTGGTAGTAATGAATACGCAGGAAGCACATTAACAGCGTCTCAAATAGACCAGGAAGGAAAAAGTGCAGAAGGAAAGGCAGGGAGTTTAGCCAGTTTAGTTTAACCGGTTTGCTACCCTACACATGGGAGCCGGATGGGGGGATGAAAAATGGGAAAAGGAGAGAGTGAGAGAGGGCACATAGCAGAGCACACACATCGCCCGTTAGAGTCCATTACTCTTGCGTGGTACGTGATATCACTGTCACAGCCGCTTGTCCAATCCCGTCTCTTTCAAAAACCGAAGTAGTCTATTGAGTTGAGTTGTTGTAGGCTACTGGTGGGATTAGCCTTGCAGTTGCTGCCGGCAATTGCTCCACTGTAGCGACACTTAAAATAAGTAAATCACATAATCAGACACAGACCTCACAATTACAAATGGTCACTCCTCAGTTCACCATGTGGAGGCCAAATCCGTGTCCTGTAGGTAATTTAAAAGAAGGCGAGAGACCTCCTTCCTACACAACCGGTTCCCGCGCGGGAAAACAATGTCCTGAAGAGAACTGTCAGGAACTCCTGTCTTCTTGAGGGACCCGAATAACACCCTCCTTTCCGCGTTATACACAGTACAGCACATTAGGTAATGTTCTATGTCACCGCACACACCACACGTAGGGGTACGCACACACATCCGCACACACCGCACACACATCCACGCAGGGGTACGAGCAGAGCCCGTGCGAATGCGGAGCAGCAAGGTGGCTTGGTTTCTGTTGAGACCCTTGATCCACATGGCTTGTGAGGTGAGCTCCACAAAGAACTGAAGTAGCACAACACCGCTTCCCTGAAGAGTCTGCTGTCCTCTTGAGGCATTCTTCTCAGTGGATTCCCGGACAGCGCTCTATGGGCGAGGCTGTCCGCATCTCGTTACCTATGATACCTATGTGCGAGGGCACCCATTGGAAACGTATGGAGAAGCCATTGATATGGAGATTGTGCACCGAGCGTAGGGAGCTAAGACATAAGGCATCAGTAGGGAACCCGTGCTCTAACCTTTGAAGGGCAGATTTTGAATCTGTAAGAATGACAACAGGTTGAGGCGTACAAAACCGTAGTTTCTTTAGAGGTGCCTCAATGGCAACGCTTTCGGCCGTTGTGGAGGACACGATTGCAGTGAAGCGAACAGACCAATCAGACTTCAAAGAAGGAATGTAAAAAGCAGCTGCACTAGATGCTTTGACCTTGTCCACAGAGCCATCAGTAAAGATTTGAAGATGACGTGCATATTCAGTCTCGAGATGTTCCAGTACCAGCGAACGCGTTGCCGCCAGAGGAGAACTCCGCTTAGCCCGAACGTGAGTAAATGTCAACGAAGAATCGAGGCTCGCGAATGACCAAGGTGGTTTCAACCTCTTAGTTCGACCTCTAGCGTCAAGACCCAGGTAACCAAGAGTATATAGTGCCAAGTACGCTCGGGACTCAGATCTCTTCATCGCCTTCAGCTGCGATGTCTTCTGTCGGCGGCATGTGAAAATCGTTTCGAGGAACAATGGTCTAGTGTCAAAGTGTGCTAGAACGGATGCCAGGGACTGTCGCTGAACATTATATTCGGGACAGTCGCACAGAATGTGTTCGAGCGTCTCCTCGCAAAGACAGGCATTGCAGAGAGCGTTATCGGCCATTCCAATGCGAAATGAGTAAGATTTCGTAAAAGCCACCCCTAGCCATAAGCGATACAGCGGAGTCGCCTCTCTTCGGCGGAGTCCAGTTGGCATACAGAGATGCATCAAAGAGGGCAGGTGGTATTGACGGTTGCTCCGGTTGGTCTGGCTGTTCGGTGTGCACCATAGAGAGAGCGTGATCTCCTGTGCAAGCACTCGAAGTCTGCTAGCTGCGTCGGACCGTGAAAGTGGTATGGCCTCTTCTTGTGCGTCTTCAAGAGCTGCCCGAGCGGCATTATCGGCGTCTTCGTTTCCTATGACGCCGCAGTGACTTGGCAGCCACTGAAACCTCACGTGGTGTCCTTTCTCTTGTGATCTATGGAGTAGGCATCTAATATCGAATACGAGCTGTTCGAATGGCCCACGACGCAGAGCTGATAGCACAGATTGTAGGGCTGCCTTTGAGTCGCTGAAGATTGACCATTGTCGAGGTGGCTCCCGAATGACAAAACAAAGTGCAGCGCGAAGAGCAGTTAGTTCCGCAGATGTAGATATTGTTGGGTGGTCATTCCTAAAGCGGATGGTAATAGCTCTTGCTGGGGGACAGCCACAGCACCGGACGAACACTGGATGTTTGTGGAACCATCAGTATAAATGTGTTCACTGTCCGCGTACCTCTCGTGCAGAAGAAGCAGAGACAGTTGTTTCATCACAAGCGACGACAGTTCACACTTTTTCCCGATTCCTGGTACACTGAGATGGACTGTGGGGCTGATAAGACACCAAGGGGGTATCGATGGTTTAGATGCAGCGGTGAAGCCCGAGGGAAGTTTGTCGTTGTACTTGACGATAGTTTTAGAGAATGATGCTTGGTGCTGGCTGAAGGTAGTGTTGCAAGGTGGTGATAGTGGGCACGTGCAATATGTCAGATGTGCGTTCTCACGGCTTCCTCCGTAATGTGAGTTCGCATTGGATGGTCCCGAGCAATAGCAATAGTTGCCTCTATTGACGTGTATCTGGGCAAACCTAGGCAAACTCTGAGTGCTTGAGCTTGTGCTGCTTGCATAACACGAATATTTGTCTTGCAGCTGTTCAGCACACGTATACTATATCTTAAAAAACCGAGAAAGAGAGCTCTGTAGAGTCTTAGCATTGCGTCTACTGACATCCCCCACGTCTTTCCTGTCAAGTATTTAAACAAATGGGAAGTTGCTGTCAGGCGCCGTTTCATGTAGGCCACGTGCGGGCTCCAACAGAGGTCTCGGTCAATAATTACGCCAAGAAATCTGTGGGTTCTGACATAGGAAATGGTTCGCCCATTGATTGAAATGGCATAAGGCGTCATCGGTGTGCGAGCAAAGGCCACTAGTGCGCCTTTTTCTGGTGATATGCTGATACCTTGTTTACACAAGTAGTTCGCTGTCAAAGTTGCCGCTCTTTGAAGCCGCGCACGTATCTGAGGGCGTGTGACTGCCGAAGTCCAGACACAGATGTCGTCAGCATATATTGAAATTTTCATGGTAGTTGGCAAGTATTCAGCAAGTCCAACAAGAGCGAGGTTGAATAGCGTCGGGCTGAAAGCACCGCCTTGAGGAACGCCCCTGCTGGTGTAGAGTCGCGTAGTTGGGCCATCGTCAGTTAGTTAACACATAGAACGATCTTGCAGATAGGTAACTTGCAATCCACAAAAGGACTCGACCACCTAGGCCGACCGTCGCAAGAGCGTCGAGAATGGCCTCATGTAATACGTTATCGTATGCCCCTTTCACTTCTAAGAATAAAGCTGCAGATAAACGCTTATACGGGACCTTTCTGCTGGACATATGAAACGAGATCAACTTCATTGTCGATGGAAGAGCGATCACGTCGGAAACCAGCCATGGAATTCGGATGAATCTTGTAGTGCTCAAGGTACCATTCCAGGCGGCCAAGGATCATCCGTTCCATTATCTTTACTACACAGATGGCCAGCGCTATTGGGCGGTAAGATGTGAGCTCTAGCGGGGATTTGCCCTGCTTCAAGATTGGAACCAGCCGGCTTACTTTCCATTCATCAGGAACATTTTCCTCTTGCCATGAGGAGTTGTAAAGAATCAACAATTCTATCCGCGCGGATTCTCCGCGATAGTACGAGGCTCGGTATGATATACCATCTGAACCCGGAGATGATGAGTGCCTGCAGAGAGCTAGTGCCGCTTCGAGCTCCTCCATTGTAAAAGGAAGGTCCATGTGGCAATCACGGGATTGGGGGACGTCAACTCGGGCTGGAGGATCTGGACGAGTCGCTTGGTCTGCGATCCGCGCACAAAAGTCTTTTGCGACATCGATGTCTTGCCGCCCTTGAAAAAGTGCTAGCGCCTTGAATGGAAAACGCCGTTCCGGAAGGCAACGCAGACCTTGCACAGTTTTCCAAATGTGAGACAGTGGCTTGCGGGGGTCGAGTGTCTGGCAAAATGTTGCCCAACGTTCCGACGCTAATCTATCCATACGACGCTGAATCTTCTTTTGCATCCTCCTGGCTGCCCTAAGGTCATGGATTGATTTTGTACGCCGATATCGACGTTCCGCCCGGCGACGAAGTGCTGGAAGTCGCTCTAATTCTATGTCGAAGTCATTTCGCGTGGAAGAGATCGTCATCATGCGAGTGGCGTTTTGCATCGTATTTTTAATTGTTTGCTCTAACCCAGAGGGTAGGCCCTAGCGGCAGGCATCTTCCATCTCAGATTTGAAGTTGGCCCATTGAATCGTCCGAATGGTATTCCGTGGGCCTGATCTAGACGACAAGCCTTGGATGTTCAGATAGGTGGGAATGTGGTCACTCCCACATGTCTCAATGTCTGGAAACCAGCTCACACATTTGGCGAGAGAGTTGGCGACGAAAGCAAGGTCGAGGCAGCTGCCGTATGTCACGCCTCGAAAAAAGGTGGGGCTACCATCGTTTAGGAGAGTAAGGCCATAGTTGTAGGCGATGCTTGCTAATCTTCGTCCTCTTCCACTTGTCCTTGTACTTCCCCATGCTAAATGGTGTGCATTGAAATCTCCTATGATGACCCATGAGGCCGGACAAACACTCAAGATATCCGCTAATCTTTTAGTATCGAAATTGCTGGAAGGCGATATATAAACGCCTATGAGAGTAAACAAGAGTTTGTTCTTTTTAACTGTGATGCATATATATTGATTGTCGTCGTGGGGCGCAATTGGTTGCAAAACATAGGTGAGTTCACGACGAACAAAAACGATGATTTTGCTGCATGCACCATTTGTTGATGACATGATAAATTTGTACCCTGACAGTCTTATTGGTTTCGACAAGTTGGGCTCACAAATGACGATGAGTGGAAACACATTCGTGTACACAAACTGACGAAAATCTGAAATTCGTGATTTTAGCCCTCTGGCGTTCCACCGTCAAATAGACAAGGTCGTCCAAAAAACACAGGTGCCAGCCCAATTGGGTGGTTGACCTCGTGCCCCAATTAGGAGCCTCTCGAACACGCGCAACAGCCTCGATAAAGTTTTCCTTCGTCGACTTGACATTAATATTTGTGTGTCGCACTGCCATATATCTTCACGTTAATCGGCAACCAGGTATCTCACAACTTTGTTATCTCTTTCACGGTATCTTTTTTTTTTTTTTTACAATGAAAAGCTATGTATGGGTACAGGAACTGTACACAAGATTGCGCGAGCACACAGGAAGTGCAGGAGCGTTTTTTGCGTTTCGCGCCCTCGGATTGCGCCCGCCATGGCCAGGATCGAACCCTCGACCTCGAGCTCAGCACTGCGACGCAGTGGCGACTAAACCTACCGCGGTGGGTGAGAAAGTGGAAAAAGCAGGGAGGCAAACGAGAGCACAAAATCCGGTTGGCCCCAGGGAGCATGCAAAGGGTAGGCGCGAGAGGACGAAGTATAGATACGGAGACGAGAGGCGAAAGGTGTCCGCAAAGGTGTCCCGCGAGCGAGTTAATATCACTCAGTGCTAAAGGTCCGAAGAAGTCAGCGGACCTCAGAAAGCGTAAAAGGGCCATCGCATCCTTACGCTGTGACCAATCCCCATGAGCTGCCGTTTTTATATAAAGACGAGTTTTAGAAGCGTACCAAGTGGCCGTCTCTGTATGCTTTAACGAGGAGGCTGTGCATAATGTGCTTGATGGTCATCTCGCGATCGAGATCTTCACATGAAACGCTCACGCTATGGTGTAAAAGGCTCCATGAGGTGCCCAGCGGCGTATTATAGCCCTGTCAGCCTTGGCTTCACGTGAATGCTTGCCTGCATTTTGAGTCCATCAGTATAGAAATATCTTTGCCCGTTGCTGTGTGTTTTAGTTTCTCTCTTTTTATTTATTGAAATGAAAATTAAAAAAGAAACGCTGTAGTCATCTGTAATGGTGACGGCTACTCCTTTTCGCATAGCAGGAATAACAATATAAAATATACATGTAGTAGGAAAATGAAAAGAAACCACGTCATAGGGCAAGAAATCCACAGCACACAGTCCTGCACACCCGCGAACATGTAAATATAAAATGCAAAGGCAAGTCGCACCACAATGAGTTTGTAAACAAAATCACAAACACTCACAAGCGGCCGTGATGTAGGCTGTGATGAGCATGTAAGCAGATGAGAATACACAGAATACAAAAGAGTATAACACGTCATACGTACGTATTATACAAAGACTAATAATTGCAAATAACATAAGCAAGTTGTCGTTATATGGTGTGACTACTCTGTGCGACATCTAGTACTTGTTAAGGATGATGCCTGTGTCTTCGTAAAAATATTCAAGTGCATTCAATGGTTTTCGCTGTGTTATTTTCGATGGTCATGGGTTCAGCAATTTTGCGAGTAAGAAAGGTCTGTGATGATCAGTGGAGTGAAGTTGTTCTAGCTGCCGCACTTGCGTCGCGTATATAGGGCATTCGAGGAGTAAATTGCGAACATCCACATCGTCGTTGCCACAGGAATAAGCCGGGGAAGAAGCCCGTTATATGCGATATAGAAAATGTTTGGTATGGTGCTGTCGCAAGGCGCAGTCGATGAACTAGTGTCTCGGTACTTTTCGAAAGTTTTGCATCAAGCTGGTATTTGAGTTGAGGGTTTACTTCGTAAAGAATCGATTCCATTGAACCAAGTTGACATACACAAAATGCGTTGCGTATTCATTGGTGATAAAGGGATGCGTTGAATTTCTGCATCTTTATAGGCCAATTTTGCCAACGAGTCCGCTAATTCGTTGCCTAGCTGCTATACCAGCATCTCCTGCCCACTGTGATATCACTTCATTGTTTCTTTCGGTAGCCTGAATTAAACTGTTCAGTATGTTACTTGTGCGTATGGTTGGCTGTCATCAATATATTCAAGACATGCTAAAGCCAATGAGTCCGTACAAATTACCCCCTTTTTTGGTGGCTCGGAGAATCGTCACTACTTCGGCTTGTTGGTGATGACGTGCGTTCTAGTCGACAAGCGTACTCTACCTGCAAGGATGATATAACATGAGCTGCGGTCGCACTTTCTTTGATTACAGAACCATCCGCGCAGACGTGAATAGATTCCCTGGTACTTGTTAAATAGCTGGTGTTAAGCTAATTATTTTGCTGCTGATGTGGAAATGCCGCTTTTATTCTTAAGACCTTTGATTGACGTTTCTATTTTCGGTGCCTGTAGAAGCCATGGTGAGTAGCAGAGGTCTGAGAGCCCCCCTCCCCCCCCCCAAAAAAAAATAACGAGAAAAAATTACCGACGATTACGTTACTTCCTAATGCGAAATTTGAGCGCAGCAAATAAGCTGTTTCACCTTTTAGATAGATTGAGGCAAAGAAATCGAGCAACACATGTATGCGCTATCACAGAATTTTTTTTTTATATTTCCCGTACTCCTGGATCATCTCGACGGCGGCGACGGTAAGCTTCTGCTTCGGCGGCACGCACCTCTGGATTCTGACGGCGACGGCGCTGGGCCTCTGCTCTGGCAGCTCGTTTAGCAGCAGCAGCAGCAGCAGCAGACGGAGGACTTCCATCGGTCGTCTCGCTCATGGCTCAGAAAGAACTGGCAGATAATTTCGCAGTGGCGAACGGCAGCGGCAATTTCGGCTCGGGCGGTGCACATATACAGATCCGCCGCCACCGATCTGGCTCTCTGATTGCCACCGCACAGGGCGAACGGCAGCGGCAATTTCGGCTCGGGCGGTGCACATATACAGATCCGCCGCCACCGATCTGGCTCTCTGATTGCCACCGCACAGGGGTTGCATTGGAGGAGGAGCGAAGAAAGGAATTAAGTTCGAGCCGGCGCTTTGACAACCGGAGACTCGCAGGAAGAGGGGGGAGGGGGGCGGTGTGTACACCCAGCGGCAAACGATGGGGGCAGAAGCGCGCGCAGCAAGCGGACAACACGATAAAGGGAGGAGGGAAGAGATAGCAGCGACTGACTGATGCCGCTGACGCCGATAGTGAGTCAACCCCAGCTGCGGAGTTGGTTTCAGGGACAACGCCGCCGATGCCGACACAAACAATATGATACCCTCGCTTCCGCAGCGCTAAGAACCAGGTCTAGCCGTGGGAAGGTGGTCACGTATTCGTCGACGTGCCGGGGCCTACGTGAAATAACCGGCGCGTCGGCAACTGAAGAGCACCCTATCCGCCACACAAGAACAGGGGGGGGGGGACCCTTTCCTCTTCTTTCTGCATGGCGGCGACGGTGTTCTATGCAGTCACGTTATCTTGACTCTCTAGCGGCGTCAGCGGCATCCAGCGGTATCAGTCGGTCGCTGCTAGCGCTGGGGGGATGAAAGGGGGGCGGAGCTGGTTACGAGGCCGACGACAACGCCGACGACGACGCGAAACCCAGGAACGGACGCCAAAGAGCTGCGCTCTAAAAGAAAACGAGCGAATTACTTCAAAGTGCGGTTCCTCGCGCTTCTGCAATAGTGAGGTGACTCGATGTTGCTTGCGGGACTCTTAACCCGCCGCGGTTGCTTAGTGGTTATAGTGTTGGGCTGCGAAGCACGAGGTCGTGTGATCGAATCCCGGCCACGGCGGCCGCATTTCGATGGGGGCGAAATGCGACAGCACCCGTGTATTTAGATTTAGGCGCATGTTAAAGAACCCCAGGCGGTCCAAAAAACTACGGCGTGTCTCATAATCAGATCGTGCTTTTGGCACCTAAGACCCTTTTTTTTCTTTTTTTGTGGGACTCGTAGACACTCTTAAATTCCGAGCATGCAACAGCTGTAGACGGTGAAGTGACGTCGATGATAATTTCTGCAATACCGGAGAGGAGTAAGCGATTCTATGACTGACAAGTGCTGAGTGAACGTGACGCAGAGATGCAGTTCCACCCCACTTCGTACCTGCGATTCTGCAGAGAAGATTTATGACACAACTCATTTGGTCCTACAGGGCGGTCAAATGATGAGTCCGTCGAAGCTGGTGGTCTCAAATCACGCCGAAAAAACGATGTGTCCGACCCAGCTCGATCTCATGGCTGTCTTCATCTATGTTTCCTTCCGTGTAATGAAGAAAAATAAATAGGCGTTAGCGCAGTGGTAAGCACGGCCGGCTGCCAACGCGAATGAAAGCAGTATAGCCTTGCTATGGATTCCCGGTGGCGTCGGTGAGAGATTTAAAAAATTTATTCGCCGTGTGGTGACCGCGTGGCTTGTGTTGCTTTCTGACATATTTTTTTTCAGCTTGTCTTAATGACGTAGCTGTACAGCGCGAAAAAAGCGTGGACACAAGTGAAGAAAAGGCAGGGCGAGCCCTAACTTGAAACTGAAACTTGTACACGCTGGAAAGGAAAATGACAACAATAACGACCATCACGCATGTGCCCGAACATGTGCCCGAATAACGGACATCGCACCGAAACTTCCGCGCTTCTAAGCTTAATATTTATTCGTGTCTGCTTGAAGAACTTGCAGGTTCGCTCAAAGTGCAGTGCAGTGACAGCAAACAGCTAGTGCGTTATGTTGCATATTGCGGCGTTTCGTACAGTACCAGCTGCTGTAAACACTCGTAGTGGCGCTAGTACTATCACCATACCACTCTCCGTCTGAAGCAGGGCGCCGTATCTAGTTTATTCGCCGGATAGCGTCTGATCCTTTGTTCTAGAGCAGCCCCGGATCTGGACACAGGGAAGTGTCTGGTACCATGTAGGTGCGTCCAATGCAGAGAACTAAAGTATACAATTTACATGACCCGTCATGCTCTCTAACGGTTCCTTTTTTCTGCTCAACCGTTCATTCACTCCTGTGCACCGATGTGACCATCCTGTATGCTTCCATGAGAGACCCTCGTGTCTTCTTCCTCTGTCGTACCATCTGGTACGCTTGGTTACGCCGGCTTCACGTGACTTTCTTCGTCTCGCCGCTGGTTCCTGAGTGTCTCGCGCCCCGTAGTTCGCACCGCGACGACTGACCCGCTAGGCATTTCGGCGGTTCCTGTTCACACTTGGTGCATGTCATCGTGGCGCACTTGGGTTGGATGACGATGTACGCACACGTTCGATGCGGGTTTAAGTGCCTTCTTCGGTCTTTCGCGCATACATTTTGCTTTAACGTTGTCGCAGCAGTATACGATGATGGGCAATCAGTGGGGAGCGACTATGGCGTTGATCAATAGAAGACCGGCGACATGCAAGTGATTCAGCTTGAAAGTCCTTGTGACGTCTGTCGCTGGACGCTGATAAACGAGAGTGTGTGTGTGTGTGTGTGTGTGTGTGTGTGTGTGTGTGTGTGTGTGTGTGTGTGTGTGTGTGTGTGTGTGTGTGTGTGTGTGTGTGTGCGCGTGCGAGTGTGTGTGTGTGTGTGTGTGTGTGTGTGTGTGTGTGTGTGTGTGTGTGTGTGTGTGTGTGTGTGTGTGTGTGTGTGCGCGCGCGTGCGAGTGTGTGTGTGTGTGCGCGCGTGCGAGTGTGTGTGTGTGTGCGCGCGTGTGTGCATGTGTGTGAGAGTGAGTGAGTGAGTGAGTGAGTGAGTGAGTGAGTGAGTGAGTGAGTGAGAGAGAGAGAGCGTTTTGAATCATATTCGCAACGCGTCTGCCGAGTTGCAGATAAATGCGTATTGCAGTTGACGCAACTAACCTCCAAAGGCTGGTTTGATAAACTCTTCGTCGATGTCTGTACGGTGTTAAACTCTTCGTCCATGTCTGTCTTTGATGTTATTTGTTCTTTGTCTGACGAAATTACGACAAGCTGGGCAATCCGTTGCGCTATTTCGCCGGTGTAGTGTACGCCTGAAGCGTGCTTCCCGGTCAGGCATGACGCCGCGTATTTACGCGTCAGCTATATGTATACGCCGGAAGTACGCTTTGCTTTTTTTTTTTGTGGCGGCGAACGGCTGCCGAAGACACGCGGAAAAACACGCGCAACGCTCGAGGAGCGACGACGACGAACGAGCGCGCGACGGAGAGACGGGCAAGAACCGAAGAAAGGGTTGCGCGCGCGGCGCAGGAAGAAGCGCGAAAGAAAGCGCGTTCGCTGTGGGAACACGGCCACCATGGACACGAAGCCGGGAAAGGGAAGAAAGGTGGAAGGATGTATAATAAGGGAGCCGCTGGTGGGTGGTGCTGCTCACGGGGGTCGATAACGAACGACGTGGTCTCGGGCCTGGCCCGTTGGTCACGTACGCTCGCCTTTCCTCTGTGCGCGGTTCAGCGCATACTTCAGCGGATACTTCGCTCAACCTTCGTGCGTGTGTTTTTCCCCCTCTTTAAGCTCCCTCTCTTTCTTTGTGTGTGCATTTTTCTTTATCTTTCGGTCTCCTCTTACCCCTTCCCTAGTGCAGGGTAGCAAACTGGATATCTATCTTCCGGTTAGCCTCACTTTCTTTAGCATTTCATTTCCCTCTTCTCTCTCTCTCTCTCTCTCTCTCTCGCTCGCTCGCTCAAACGTCCAGCGAACCCTCCGGGACATTGCTGTCTGCGTGGCTTCAGCTGGGTGCTCTGCTGGCTTCTCGCACAGCTGACACAAAGAAAATAAACGAAAGAAACACCTGTCCGAAGGCGGGATCTAGCCTCCGCCTTCCTGCACAGAGCCCGACGCTCTAACCGTTATTTATCCCCATTTTTTTCTATTCTTCTTCTTTATTGCGTTAGGCCACAACGGCACGCGTACTTCTCTCGTGTTAACGCCAAGTAGCTCTTTTCCCGAGATGAATTCCGCGTGCGCCAGGTGGCGCACTATCTCGCGCGAAAACATATGCGTGCACGCAGCGGTTTCCGCTTGGCCACAGACGCTATACAGAAACGGGTGAATAACAGTCAACCTTATACCAATGTATTTTGCGGGGTTCTTCTCTCTGCCGTACACCTCTCCTCACCATTCTTCTTTCTACAAACGTCAAACATCGCCTATGTCCTTGTCACTTCACTGCGTCGACATCCCACAGTGTGCATTCGCATCAGCTGCTGTTAGCGTTTCTGCATAGCTTGTGGACGGTGTAGTCCGTACCCATTGCATGACAATAAAAAAAAATGAATTACGGGGTTTTACGTGCCAAAACCACGATCTGATTGTGAGGCGCGCCGTAGTGGGGGGACTCCGGATTAATTTTGACCACCTGGGGTTCTTGAACGTGCACCTTAATCTAAGTACAACGGGTGTTTTTTTTGCATCTCGCCCACGTGGAAATGCGGCCACCGTGGCCAGGATTCCGTCCCGCGACCTCGTCCTTATAGCAGCGCAACACCAAAGCTCCTAAGCAACCACAGCAGGTTTGCATGACAATACAGGTTGCATAGGATGAAAATAAAGACAGTTGTATGCCTAGGAGTTAATTTTATAGCATTAACCGCTTTTACGAAACCTTCGCGTCACGTAAATTACAACATGTGCATTTGATCTTCATAATTTTTTTTATATGTTTCTGGTGACCATTACGTCGCATAGCACAATGGCTACCTTATTTTTGGCGCCTTCATGAGCCTTTGTCCGCTTTGTATTGTTGAGCCCTCGGCACATTTCCTTGAGTGGAACTTTCCGCTTCAGGGCTCGCTTCACAAGTCAGTATGCTTCCTTTATTAGTTGCGTATGCGTTGTCGCGAATAAACAAAAAAAAAAGATTTAGGAGACAAACCTCATGCGTAACCTAACACTACAGTCAGGGTATAGGATCAGCGCGAGCGGGCCATCGCGACCGCGCCATGGTCGTCGTCGTCGACGCACTGATCAATTCATAGCTTTCGCATCACAAAACGCGACCGCCCGCGACATTAATGTGCGTGTCTGTGTTGGTGGCCGTGCAACGATGCCTACACGTATTGGCCACGAAGAGTTCCGCATGTTGTCTAACGCGGAAAGGGAGAACAAGGAGGAAGTATAGCCACTGGAGGCAAGGGGCCTGGCGTGTATAGGTATCTCGGATAAGAAGGGAATACAGGTTCCGAGCACGGCGTGCTTTGGTGCAAATGATTGACGGGGTTTACAGCGGATTGGATATCTATATATATATATATATATATATATATATATATATATATATATATATATATATATATATATATATATAGGGCGGACACGGAACAAGCCAACGACGGACAACGCGGACGGGAATGTGAAAGGAGGCAAATATGGAGGAACATACACTGCGAGGAATCGTAGGACGTGAACGCGGGAGCCGGACCGCGTGTTCGTAGGAAAAGTTCAAATGAAAAGTGGAGGCGGGACGTGAGACTAGCACGAAGGAGAAGTTCGGGAAACGTTCCCGAACGGGGGAAGAAGCTTGCTAAACCTCATGCGCAGACACGTAGGATGGATGAGGGAAATACGCATTTCGGGGCAATATTCATGGGCATCGGAGCGTTCCTCCGCAGAAATTGTTGAACGCCTTCGCGCTTTCAGTGTGTCGTTCTGTACTCGTTGGGGCCACAACTGCACAAAAAACTCCGCCGTGCGCTCGCCCTTTCTTTGCGCGCGCATGCACTGGGCGTCTGGTGCAAGCAGCGACATAAGCCAACGAAGTTACGCACCGTGTAAGCGCATTATCTGGGCCCAGCCGGTTTCTGTGCCTCTGCACTGTGTGCGTGCCTGCTAACCTATGTGCGCGTGCTTGTGCGTGCGTATTTGTGTGTGTGTGTGTGTCACGGCACACGTGCCCACTATTCCGAACGCATACACGCGCACGCATCTCTTTCTCTTCCTCTCACTGCCGAGTGGTCGAACAGAAGAGCATTTTCCTTCAGGTATTAGCTGCTGGGCTTTTCTTTCCATTTGACTTTTCCGCGAAGCGACACATGAAAGAAAAGCGATTTCACCAGCTTCGTTTGCATAAACCTGACGCGAGCGTGTCAAAAGCCGAGCTGAGATAGCCCGACCAGACAGCGTTTACAGGAAGTCGTTTCTGGAGGGCCGAGATTTCAACGGCAGCCTGCGTCTGGAAGGTAAACAGACCGCACTGACACTCGTTGCCGTCTGCGAACCACCGTGTTCGACGCAGCTTGACCTGTCCGACTCGCTCTATAGCATCAGACCCAGACCTACAGACAAATTGTAGCCTAGCAGTCGAATTTCGCCTCTTCTCTTCTTTTCTGGTTTATGCGACCACTGACTGTGACTATACGTTCGCGAGCGCACGAAATACAAATCGCAGATCACGCCATGTGGCAGCTAAAAACGCTTCAGCCGTTTCAAATAACAAGAACGAATTCTACACCTGCCAAAACTGGTGCGGCGTCTGTATACCGTAGGTATACTGGGCATGGTTAATGCTGTGATGTATTTGACGTTAATTGTTTACCGGTAAAAAAGTATTTAATAGCATTCTGGAGGAACCAAAGGTTCAACTTTGGAACTTTTTATAACTTCTTTTTGTTTCTGCGCTGCAGAAGGCAGTCCAAATAAGAGCAAATACTTTGAAATCCGTCTGGACACAAAATTCAAGAAAGTGAAGTTTGGCCTTGATTTTCTTCGCCAGTATAGTCAACGTTTTCCAGTCAAGCAAATTAAAGTGAGATATAGAAAGGAGGAGAGGCGGGGAGGTTAACCAGACGCGCATCTTGTTTACTACTCTGCGCTGCGGTAGAGGGGATATAGGGACGAAAAGAGGGGAAAAGAAGGGGAGGACGACTGAGAGAGAGATGGAGCATTAGCGATGTTCCATGAGAACGTGTACGAGCTGATTTAGTGTTGCTGTATAGCATAGAGTATCCTACATTAAGTGCTAGAGGGAACTCATGCGCTGCGATCGTTCAGCCATCATGGGTCTGGTTGTTAGTACATGGATTGTCTGAAGTTTGTGGCTTCAGGCGTTCTTGTGTTTATACGCTTTATCTGCTTCCATTGGCTTGAATTTCAAATCAATCTATGCTTTTTCTTTCTTTTTTATGCAGAGGGCAATGAGACTCTGCGAACACGCCTAATTGCTGTTAATTGCAGTGGTTCCGCTTGTCCATGGGTCCATGGCGTAATGGCCTCAATATCGGGCTTCTGTGTTAGAGGTCCTGTGTTCGAATCCTCGCATCGGATAACCTCAGCAATGTTTATATAACTATTTCTAACGCAGTGATTTCTTGAACAATGATCAGTTTTCAAACCTCGAAACCGTTTAAAGCGAGAAGGATGAAATTTACGCAAATCCATGTACTAATCATCGTTCCCATGATTTCTGAACCACTCCACTTGCTGCTCCCGCAGACACCAGCGACTCAGTTCCCTCTAGTTCCCTCTTTAGGCGTTAAATAAATGACAGAGCATTCTTTATCGTTGGTGCCGTATTTATTAAATACATCTCTTATGTTTCTCTCTTTGTTTCTAGGTGAGTCTTCTTGCTGCTGCTCCGCGCGACATCCCTTCTCTCCCGACAACTTCGCTGTCTGACAACGAAAGGTAATCGCGCTAGCAGCACGAAATTAATATATATATCATGCTGAATGCGATGTTTTACCTTGACTCAAAACGGATCTAAAACATAATTAGTCTAGAAGACGCCTGAACAAAGGTGAAGGATGAAGGATGGCCTTTTCTTTCAACTTTTCGTAACGGCCAATGCCAGATGGCAGAGCAGTTCAGGCGCACTGAAGTGCTCTGCCATAGCGCAGAGAGTGCCTTGGGTATTGAAAGTCTGCACACCTGACTGCGCCAAAACTCGAATCCAACATTTTCTGTGCGCGACATGCGTATTACAGTGGCCAGCCATGTTGTCGGCCCGCTTTTGCAATGTTCCCTCAGAAGGGCAAGTGGTAGCCCAGCATTGTTACAATGGCTCTCGACAACTAGAGAACAACAGATAGGCTGGGCGAAGATCTTGGGTCTGACAATATCCAGCAACGCTCCGCTTGCTGGTGCGATACGTTTTCTGCTGACTTAGCGAATAGGTCGAGGCTGCTTTAGTACCGAACGAGCAACCAACCCTGGCGTCTTCATTCCTCAGATCACCATTCCGTACCATTAAGGTCGCCATGCACATTACATATAGGGTGATGCTTGCGAAGGCTCCTACACCTCAAGAAATTTGGACGGAAATGTTTGTTTCTGAGACAATGCACCTGTAGACATGTACGAACACTGAAATAGACAAACACATGCGCTGAAGAAACGCATCGCTTGTGTTGGTCGCTTTGAGTATTCTTGCACTGCTTCTGCTACAACACTAGCCAGTTAACTAAGCCCACCAATATCTCCGAAAAAAGGTACGATGTTAAGCTGTAATAGGTAGAGGCGGCGGACATTGTATAGATCAGCTGCAATGCGCAATCAAGAAAAATGATGTATCTATCGTTTGACGGACAAAACCATTATCTTGGCTGCCTTTCATGCGGATCGAGCATTCCAAACTGCTCAGTTACCACGTACGACCTGATTCTTCATGAACTCTTCGCATTTCGGCCCTTCTGTGCAAAAAATGTCAATACCGCTGATCGCGTCTCTGCAACAGCTTAATATAGTCTGTATAACGACTAAGCATGCTCGTAATCGCCATGATTTGTCGTTACCGGATGTCGCTTTCTTCATTGAAATATAATTCACTATAGCGTCCATAATATTCACGCCGGTTCCCAGCATGTTTTAATTACCGGTAGCAACAAATAACTAATTACAAACCTGATGCACTTGGTCATCATTTACGTCATTATTCGAACTTACACGGGTCATTTATAATCGATTACCCCTAAAGACCCAGGACTCATAACCTCTTTAATTGATTATGTATGGCGGAACGGCCCAGATTCATTATTTTCGATGCTGTTAATTTAGGCTAAATTATTTTTTGTGATCACCTGACAACAGCATTCGCTATTCGTTCCCCCCCCCCCTTTTTTTTTATGCTGTTAACATACTTCCTTCCAGCACGTTCACTATAATGGTGCTGCAAATTTTTTATAGCGATTCTGTATTGCAACACACTTTTTATAGTTTTTACTGTGTGCGTGTATTTAAGGACTAATTTCTGTTGCGGTAATGCGGAACCAGAAATAATCGCTTCGGGTACGTCTCAGGCATGTGAGTCACTTCTTTATAGATTGCCTCCATCTTGCTTCTACATTTGTGCCTCATTTGGCCCCCGCCACGCTTGCCCCGTTCATCGCAGCAAGCACAGCCACCTGCAGAGATTGGTATGTTGCGAATCATTAAAGCCTCGCGCTTCTCTCTCGCCTTAATGGGGTGTAATGGAAAAAAGAATTCGCGTTACATCATTATGGTGCCCCCAGAGTAAGATATTAATTTGTCAAAGATTGTCTGCGGAAGGAAACAAAGTGGAAGAGAAAAAAAAAACAAATCGCATTAGGCAAAAAAAAAAAGAAAAACAAGGATCGTTCTCTTTCTTTCGATCTTTTTCGTATTTTTGCAACGGAGGCTTCAGTTGCAGCTGCGAAGAACTGAAGCGAGGCGCAAACGGCTAAAAAAAAAAAAAAAAAGGAAGAACTTGCTTTAGCGAGGGTGCAGTTAGTATCGATGTCATGTATAGGTGGAAATTGACGTAATAGTTCTGCGGAAACTATCAAGGTGGAGCGATGTAATTAATTATGGGAAATGAGGCATCCACCCAATCGTAACAATTGCTGCAAAGGAAACCCATACGAGTTCTTCGAAAGAAAAGCCTCGCAGTTGAAGAAAAATTCGTCCAGGTCATCCATGTCGGCAGGTTTCTTTTTATTGTGATAGCAATTATATGGACACTCCAGGCGCATTTCCGCCCTCGCCGTGATGTTCCGTGTAAAGTCTAAGTGTGGCAATAGAGAGTTTTAGCTCGTCCGGTATTCGGGTAAACGCAGGTGGGCTGGGCGTTCAGCATGACTTTGCTGCGGGTGTAAATTTTTGGCAGCAGCATGATTAAGCCACTGCCGAAAATTTATACCAGCAGTGAAGTAGAATACACTTGGTTAGTGCATTATTAGCTGGTTTTGTCTGTTTGAGCTCTGCGCCACCAGGTGCCTGCACCATGCAGGCCACTCACGTTTACGCCTCCGCCTCAACGCGCAGTCCGCTTGCGTTTGCCCGAAAACCGGACAAGCTGAAACTCTCTCATGACCGCGTGCCGTGTGCGGTGAGTGCGAGTGAAAGCGTGCGACGGTGTACCGAGAATGGTGGCTCAATCTCGTGCGCGCAAGGCAGGAAGGCGGGAGGAAGAGCGCCGTGTTCCATCGCATGCAAGGCACTGGAAGTGGGGCAGGTGGGGGGCTCTAGTAGTCGCAGCTTCGCCCGAAAGGCGAAGCTGCGACTTCTTATTATGCGTTGCATATTGCAATCACTCAGTTCAGCCCTTGGGCGCTGCCGGGCAGCCACCATTGAGGGTATGAGCCATTGTTCATTGCTGCGCGTCTCATATGTGGGTCTATTCTCTTTTAAGTTTGCTATGTTTGTTATTAAGTTGCTTCTATTTTTATGCGTTGCATATTGCAATCACTCAGTTCAGCCCTAGGGCGCGGCCGGGCAGCCACCATTGACCTTTAGCGCAACCACGTGACGTGACGTCACGACAGCCGGAGGAAAAGCTGGGCCCCAACTCGCGCAATATGCAACGCATTCTTGACTTAACCAAGCTAAGCCTGGCCATTTTTTTATTTGTTTATTTACTTATTTATTTATTTACCCTCAGGGCCTTTGGGGCGTTAGAATCTCATTATGCAATCGCCACATACACATACCGCCATTGACTTCGGTCATGTCGGTGCAGCCCAAACGCAGGTGGACGCCTGGTACGGCGGCGGCTTGTACTGTTTCGACTCATACTTTCGTTGTTTTGCCCCCCTCGCATCCACAATAATCCATGCCTGACTGTACCGTTCCTCGATCCGCCAGCTCAACAACGCAAGAAAAAAAGGGAAATAAAGAAAAGAGCAGGAACACAAATGAACGAAGGAAACAATTTTCTATGAAAATGCGCGCGGGAGATCGAAAAGGGGCTAAAGGCTAACATCGAGGCGTGGTGTGTGGAAAAACAGGCTCGTTGGTCAAATGCCTGTTCGGTAAAGGTAAGCAAATACACAACCGCCCGGCGCATTTCTTGCGTGGCTGTCTCCGGGTCGCAGGGTTCTGCGGCTGCTGCAGCCGCCGCTCTCCGCGCACGACCGACTGTCGACAGTTTATAGCGGCGCGAAGAGTACGCGGCGCCCGCTGGGACATACGAGGGTAGGATGGGGGAGGCACCTCGTCGGGGGCATAAACACATGCGAGAAGAAGGCTTCGACTCCCACCTCCCCCCGTCGCAGGTAAACAAACAAGGTTTCCGGCTGCCAGCGCATAAATCACTATATTAGCCGCGTGTCACGGAAAGTGGGCGGCACAAGGTGACGGCGAAAGCGACAGAGAGGCGAGAACAGCGCAAGAAGAAGATGGGGTTGGCGGGGGACTGACACCGCGACGCGTCCCTCCTTGACACGACCGCGCAGTTAGGAAATCATTCGCGGCTGCGCCGCCGCACGTGCAGTATCGATACGAAAACAGAGCCTTGCGTTATACACGCGCGAGCTCTGGACGTAAATATGGCGAAACTGTGATCGGTATTGCTTTTGCGCACGCCACTGAAGAAGTGACTTGGCCGCACAGATTGGACTTTTCTTTCTTGTTGTTCTTCTTCTTGTCTTTGCTACATACCGACGAAATGTTTGCCAGGGTTCGCGTGAAGACGTGGAAAGCACACGCGAGGTAAACCTTAGGGCGAAAAAAAAAAGCAGCTAGCTGATCTTTAAAGAAATAAACATTAAAAATAAATGCATACATCTTTGCAGTTGCTGCGTATGCTTACAAATAAGTATGTTTGACTTGAGCTTTCATCACCTTTACTGTCATTGTGTGGCCTCGTCCATCGGGCAGCTGCTTCACACGACAGTAAGCTTGATCAATACGTACGTTTCAAGTAGTCGGTTTCTTCAAGAAAACATATTTAAATGGTACAGTCGCTCTTGCTTTAAGTTTATCCTTGACAGTATTACTGCTCACCCGCCGTGGTTGCTCAATGGCTATGGTGTTGGGCTGCTGAGCACGAGGTCGCGGGATCGAATCCCGGCCACGGCGGCCGCATTTCGATGGGGGCGAAATGCGAAAACACCCGTGTGCTTAGATTTAGGTGCACGTTAAAGAACCCCAGGTGGTCAAAATTTCCGGAGTCCTCCACTACGGCGTGCCTCATAATCAGAAAGTGGTTTTGGCACGTAAAACCCCAAATATTATTATTATTAGTATTACTGCTCTGGGTTGAGTAATGGAGTTGTTTTCGGTGATCCAGTTGTCGATCTTTTTTTTTTTTTCCTAACGCACAAATTTGTGTGTACCTGCGACGTGCATGCACCCGTTTACAAAGCCCCGTAGACTCTGAAAGCACAGAACAAAGAAAATAAATAAACGCTCGTTGCGGAGGCGATGAAATATCACTACGGTACACATGGTATACGCATTGAGATTTCGCTATGGCACGCGTGGTACGTATATTTCACTAACATACGCAGATTATCTTTGAAGGAAGAGGGGCGCGGGGTGGAGTAGGAGACGTTTGCTGTGACTTCCAGCTTTTCTTTACGGCCGCTCAAATTGCGAAATTTTCGAATCCTGTACGAATATTCGAGATACACAGCCTTCGAATTTTGAACTGAATGGAGGGAGGGGGAAGAAGGCTTGTTTGCATCATTTTATACGCGTAACGCCGGTCTGTCCGGTCAACTGCCAAGAATGTCAACGATAAACAGCAGGAAGATGATCGTATCCGGGCCACCGTCACAATGGCAGCAATGAAGCGCAAGACCGTGCACGTCATTAGATGCAATTAAAACGAAGAGCGATAGTATGAGCGGGGTTGAAGATTAATGTGCAGAAGACAAAGATAATTAGCAATGGCCGGGCAAGGCGGCAAGAAATCGGTATCGCCAGTCGGCCTCTGGTCTGTGAAGCAGTACGTTTACCTAGGTCATTTATTCACAGGGGACCCTTATCATGAGAAGGAAATCTACCGAAGAATAAAAATGGGTTGGAGCGCATTCGGCACACATTGTCAGATCCTGACTGGAAGCTTACCATTATCATTAAAAAGAAAGGTGTGTAATCAATGCATCTTACCGGTGCTGACATATGAGGCAGAGACTTGGAGACTAACAAAGAAACTTGAGAACAAGTTAAGGTCCGCGCAAAGAGCGATGGAACGAAGAATGCTAGGCATGACGTTAAGAGACAGAAAGAGAGCGGTTTGGATCAGAGACCAAACGCGTATAGCCGATATTCTAATTGACATTAAATAGAAAAAATGGAGCTGGGCAGGTCAATTAATGCGTAGGTTAGATAACCGGTGGACCATCAGGGTTACCGAATGGGCGCGAAGAGAAGGGAAGCGCGGTCGAGGACGGCAGAAGGCTGAGCGTGGTGATGAAATTAAGAAATTCGCAGGCGCTAGCTGGAATCGGTTGGTGCGGGACAGTGGTAATTGAAGATCGCAAGGAGAGGCCTTCGTCCTGCAGTGGACATAAAATAGTGTTGATGATGATGATGAAAGCGATGCGTTCGTTGAAGGACAAGGTGTGATATCACACATCGTTTTAAGGGGATGCACACGTGATCAGACCGTACAAATAATTACTTGCACTGAAAATTGACAAAACGAATGTATAAGATGCCTAAATTTGGGGCTTGTTTATTGAATGACGAAATTATTGAGCAGCAGTTAGCTAAGAAATTCATCGCATTTCGCTCAGCAACTGGTTCCCCTCCGAAGCAACGGTTGCTCGAACGCAACCAGAATCACCGCTTGCGTCTTTCATTCTCCCTGTTAACTCCATTACGTGTTGCTATTCCTCATATTCGAAAAAAAAGAATATTCGATAATTCGGAATAGCGAATGCTCGAATCCAATACAAATTCAATGGCACGTGTATTTGTTTCGTATGCCAAATTTCGAATATTCGCACACCTCTAAGTTGTCTATTTTTTGTAATACATAATAGTTAGGAGATGTTGCTACATTTGAACATAGCACCTGCTATTCATTTTCACATAGAATTATGGGAAATGGTCACGTATGCCAGCGTATCCAAACAAACGTTCAAGTGCTTTCGTTGCTTTGTGATACAACCCTTTTGATGAGCATTGGCCTAACACAACGGCAAGTGAAAAAGGCCGATGAGAGCCAGTTAAACGCAGTTCTTGTTCAAGGCGCTGTCTGCGTGTAGTGTGCTTGGGACATTCGAGCACTGTAGGGGGCATACATCCTCGTCGTCGTGGCCTACCGGGTAAGTTGGAGGGGACACACGCTTAACGTTAAGTAAAATCTTTTTGAGGCATAAGGGCCTGCAGACAATTTCCATTCGATTCCATCTATCAAACGGCCTCTTTCAGGATACTGTCGGGCACATTGTTGTCGAACAACCTCATCTACATGGCCCCAAACTCACTGCGAACAGTCAGTGGGGCAAAATTTATGCAGAAAGTGTTTTTTGTGAACGCGGCGCATACCTATAGTAACCCGCAAACGTGAACGTAGCCTTTCAGATCTGCGGTTATACCTACCTCGGCGCAATATCAGGGAATTATTTTTTTCTCCCATGGCTTTACCTCTCGTGTGCGTCTTGTGCGCGCGGGGATGTTTGTTGCGCATGCGTATACATATGGGAGATTTCACCGAAGGTGGCAAACGATGCTGTTGCGCTACAATAGGATGATTTCGAAATAGAGGATACGCGCTGCGGAGGCTTGGTGGCTATGCTGTCGCGCTGCTAAGCACGAGGTCGCGGGATGAAATCCCTGCCGCGTCGGCCGCATTTCGATGGCGGCGAAATGCAAGACGCCCGCGTCCCGCGCATGGGGGCCACGTTAAAGGTCTCGTGGTGGTCAAAATTAATCCGGAGTCCCCCACTACGGCGTGCCTCATAATGAAATCGTTGATTTGGGACGTAAAACTCCAGAATTCGTACAGAAATAGAGGAAACTCACGGGCGCTGAGGGGAGACCTTGGGTGCACGAGAGGGAGTCGGCGGCTAAGCGAGTACGCAGAACGCCAACTTCGCTTGGACTTTCGGGCACACAGCTACGCCGCAACTTAGCAACTATATACGTGCGCAGCCCGATTGCAGCTAAGCAGTATGCTTACGAGTTGAAACAAGAAAAAAAATTGCAAGCGGAGCTGCTTTGCACTTCAAGAATCAGCACGGTAGCAAGAGTGCGCTGGCCTAGAACCTTTACACCCTTTGACTACCAAGTCGGAGCTGTACTCGTCCTATAGCTGTCTATATACCAATATCGACATAGACGGGCCCGCTAGAACCTTGCACATGTGCCGTGGGCAATTCTCTTTATAGAATCGATGTCTTTATTTAAGGTTTCGGGTGAATATGGGGGGGGGGGGACATGAACCGCGCATGTAATATAGTTTTCGAATCCCCATACGGACTCCGATAACTTGCCGGAATAAAAAAAGAATTTTGGGAAATTGCGCGCGCGTGCCTTAGAACTAGGGAGTTAGAGGCTTATTTCTGAAACGGGTACGAGTCTATCCGCACTCTCACTGACTTCGACTAAACGTTGTCGTAAAGTGCTGCGCTCGTCGTTCCCATTATGCGACTCGACCTTGAACCCCTCTTCCGATCCCAGCGTTTCCGTTAAAAATTAGTGCAGGGAATTCTGGCGCCGCAATTTACTTTTTATTTTATGTGCACATACTGAGAGCCCTTTGGGACACACTCAGGAATGAGTGGGCACTCGTAAAGAAGACAAATTAGTCAGCTGTGAGCTTAAAGAATGGACAAATAAATTAGGAGCATCAAAACAAGAGAATGATCATAGATGATGACCAGTCACTAAACACACGCAAATAAAGTTTGATTTTGTGACTACAATCAAGAAGTGATTCTACTGCTGTGTAATTTACAGTGATGCGCCCGCGGCAATTTGTTCCAATTTGCTATTGCAAATGGGAATAATTAACACTTATGCACATTGACGCGACTTGTGGGTTGGCGTTTGACTTGATTTGTGAGGCGGAGATGTGGGGACTATGTTTCTATTATCACCAAATGCTTTTTTTTCTCCTTTTACCTTTTATTCCATTTACTGCTTCCTTCAGCACAGGGTAGCCAGCCGGTACTTACACTGGATAACCTCCTTGTCTTTCGTTCCCTTTTGTTTCTCTCTCTCTCTCTCTTACCAAATACCTTTAGTTTCGCGGTCAGGTCATCAAGCAAAACTACATCGAATGTTTTGGAAAAGTCTAAAATTATTCAGCCACCATGGTAATGACGACTAATACACGTATATCTAGTCTAGTACTAATCTTCGTGCTTGCGACTTCAAACGTTCTTGTGGCATTGTCTCTTACGCTTTATCTTTTTACATTTCCAAGCATTCCTGGATTTCTAAACACACGCACACGCGTGTGTGTAAGCCGCATTAACGCAATATTTTTGCTGAAACCGATCAATTGGCAAAGTCACAAAGCCGTTTGAAGCCAGAAGGACGAAATGTGGACAAAATCCATGCGTATACTATAACCGCCATTGCCAAAGCTTGCTTGCAGCTCCCGTAGACACTATAGCGACACAGTTCCCTCTGTAGTTAGGAAACTCTTCGCTCCGAGCATCCGCGCCAGCGCTGTCGCCCAGAACTGCGCGGGACACGCTTCGGCAGCCCGAGCGACTCGTTTCTCGAAGGCCAGGCGCGGACGCGCTGGCTCGCGCTGTCGCCGAACGCTCGTCGCGGCAGCGCGGCGGATACGCGGCTCCGTATGCGGCACGCCGCGGGGTCGCGCAGACAATTGACTGGCTGAGCGAAAGTCGGTACATTCGTAACAGCTGCCGGCGCGCGCGGGTCGCGTCAATGGACTCCAATGTCACCCTCGCGTAAGTGGCCCCCGCCGCTGGCTCGGCGCGCTGTTCCGTGTATGCGGCGCCCGCTTATAGATAGCGTGGCTCGTTCTGCCAGGCCCGTTCTCGACACGCCGAGCACGTTCGGCGACGGGCTTGCGGCGTATCATGCGAACGAAATGGTCGCTGCCCGTGGCCTGCTCCTTTTTCGCGGAGCGCGCAGCGTACGCCGCGCGAGTTCATTTGCCGAGGCTCTAAAACGAGTCGCCTTGCTTTGAAACAAAGGAGAGTAATGAAATTCTACGCCTGCTATCGGCATGTGCACTTCTTTTCTTTTTCACGTTTCTTTCACTCTTTCTCTCTTACAGTTTGCAAGAGGGAGGGGGAGGATGGAAAGAGAGAAGGCAGGGGTGTTAACCAGAAATACGTCTGGTTGGCTACCCTACCCTGGGAGATGGGAAAGAGGGAATAGAAAGATGAGATAGAGTGAGGGAGCCAGGGTGGGGTAGGAAAGACGCGGCGAGCTCGCGCACGCACGCTGAGGGCCTGACCGAGTCAGAGGCGTTCACACAGGCCAGTCGCCCTCAAGAAAGACGAAAATGTCTTCATAGATTTGTGGGCCATCGAGCGATGGGGACGGTCTTCAAGCAGCACTTGCACACACAACGGCCGATCGTCCGGGCGTCGCAATGCGACAGGCAGTGTTTGTCTTTGCGAATGAAATCGATGACAGCGGCACAATAAATTTTCGACGTTCTCTTCGCTGCCGCAGACGTCGCGCGCAGCACTGTCGGTCCTTCCAGTCAAAGTAGTGTACGCCTTCGTGAAAGCCACTCCCAGCCACAGCCAGTATATAGAAGCGATGCCTCACGTCGGTGAAGCCCGGGTGGTGGTCTGAGTTGGACCGAAGAGTTCAGTTCGTACAACCTGGTGCGGCTTATATTGGGGTGTTCCACTCAGTTAAAATGAGCTTGCGTGGCAAGTGACGAAGCTGCCTTGCAGCGTCTGTTCTGGAAAGATGAATGGGAACGCTCTTTATTGGATGGCAGAAATTCTTTTCCGGCGTGCATATTTTCCGCTGACATGCTACTCTGCATTTTGAAGGGAAATGGGATTAAAATATTCCAGAAGAAGGGTGGAGAAGAGAGAGAGAGAAATGCGAACGAACCTGACAATGGTGTTTGCAGATGAGACGGCGGCGTAAAATTTAGGCCTTTCTATATCACGAAATCACTGAATTTTATGAAAGGCCTGGTGAACCCTGGTAAAAGCTTTCCGATAAGGCCAAATTATGATAGTTGCATATATATATGAGAACAGGGAATCCAAGGGCATAAGCCCTAAGAAGCCACGCAACGTTAGAGGAGCCTGGCACATCATGTCCATGTGGCGCTCAATACAAAATTTGCAAGGACGTTGGTAGAGTTCAGGCAAGAGAAAGTTTAACGAGAACTCTGCTAGGGATCACGAATGGCGAAAAAGAAAGAAACTAAGAATACGCGTTTTCTTCCGCGGCGTAAGCGAAGAGCATCGGCGCACAAGCAAATTTACTTAGCCTGTGTATCGCAGGTTGCGAAACGGGCGAAACGCCCTGCTGGCGCAGTATCGCGCAGTCTCGCGGGTTCGTCGAAGTCATAATAATAAACCTCGGGCCAGGTTTCCGCAATTGGCGGTAGCGCACATTACGCAACTCGGCGAGATCCGTATAAGCGGTGCGTGCATGCTTACGCACGTTGTCACTGCGTGTTAGTTCTGGAGGATTTCGCGATCTCAGCGGGGCAAGACATTTTGTCCCGCGGTAACGGAAAATCAAGAATGACAGAGAAAACGAGGCAACGCGATCGCCGTTTATTGCTCGTGATTTGGCACTGTGACGTCACTATAGGCGAAATTTCCGTTCTCGCTGGCAGTAAACATCAGTCCGGTTGGTTTATTCATATGGGGCGACTCACGATCCAACCAATTTTGAAGAGCTCGTTACTTAGAGAGAGACAGGGAGAGAGAGAGAGAGAGAGAGAGAGATACTTTATTGGGTGAGAAGTGGAGAGGTCAGCCTCAGCGACATGCCTCTGGCCTGCTACTCTGTACTGGGGAATGGGTTTAAGGCAACGACAAAGGATAGAGCATAATGTGAAGATGAAGGAGGTTGATATCGGGAAGGCGATAATGCGAGCAACGCAGTCTACTGCTCTGCAAACCGTATACGTAAACTATTGCAAAGTGAAAACGACAACGAAGACAGGGAAAACCGCGTTCGCCGTGACACGAGACCGACGTCATCGCACGTGCCGGAGCGGCTTGAGAACGTCTGAACAAAGGGCTGTCAATGAATAAACGGGCGCAGTGTTTCCGTTCTTGTGTGGGCGTTATTATGCTCTTGGCCGTACGGCCGGATGCCGTTCCCGCCCGTAGCAGTCATAACAGTTGAGTTATAACAGTGGCGACGAGCAACGAATCAGCACCTTGATGACGGCTAACACTCCTGCCATGGCGTACCAAGTTCCACAGTTCCACGACGCCAAGGACAAGTGGTCGTCGTACTACATCAGAGTCGAGTCGTACTTCGAGGGTAACGACATCGTTGACGACGCTAAAAAAAGGGCGCTTCTCATCTCGGCCCTGGGTTCGAAGCCTATCGACGTACTGAGTGGGCGTTGTGCCCCGCGGAAGGTGAGCGACTTAACCTACGCGGAAGCGCTTACCATTCTCGAAGGATTTTACGCACCCCCGCCAAATGAGATAGCCGCAAGCTTCAAGTTCTTTACCCGCATTCAAAGGGAAGAGGAATCAGCTCAACAGTTTATCGCAGAGCTTCGACGCACGAGCTATAGTAGCTGCTTGGACTTAACTTTGGTGTCACGGCGCTTTGCCTCGAGCGTCCAATGGTTTACAGACATAGAAACACATGGAAGCGACCATATTCCAACATACATAAAGATCACAGGAGTTGAGCAACGCTCCTCTACTGTCTTGCGTAGAGTTGATTGGTCAAAGCTTAAGAAGGACATGGATGACACATGTCGGGAAGGCCTTTCACACACTATCGAAGAAGCAATCGCAGAGGCATTGAAAACATCCATCTGCTCACTTACAAGGTCAGCAAGGCGAACAGACTTGGACATGGAAATGGAGAGGCTGCGTGCGGCACGCCGACAGGCAGATAGGAGGTATCGGCGCACGAAGTCCGTCTTGGATCTGAGGGCTTCACGGCGCATACAAAAGAAAGTCCAGCGTCGCATGGATAAATTGGAAGATAAGCGCTGGAAAAACTTTGTCAGTCGCTTGATCTCAGAAAATCGTTCTCGCACATATGGAGAACGGTTAGGGGTCTTCGCTCATCTCCGCATCAAATGAAGTCCATTGCTGCACTGGCCCTCTACGAACTGCGCTCGGAACTTCAAGTGGCTGAAGAGTTCTGTGCACGGGTTGCTGGGTTCGTGGCCATCATTACTGACGCAGCACTGAATGACATCCCTGAAGCACGTGTACCAGAAATGAACGTGCTATGTTCACTCGAAGAGCTCGATGCTGCGTTGGCGACCTGCAGGCGTTCTTCGTCACCAGGACTTGATGGCATCACGTCTGCTGCCCTATGCCACCTTGGACATGACGCACGTGAAGAGCTGCTCAACTACTACAATGAGTCTTGGCAGAACGGCGCCGTTCTTAAACAATGGAAATCGAGCCGCTTGATCCCCATTCTGAAGCCTGGAAAGTCTCCGCTTGAGATCTCATCATATCGTCCGATTGCGCTTTCGAGCTGCGTCGGCAAAGTGATGGAAAGAAGGATTCTTGCTCGCTTGGAATGGTACCTAGAGCGATTCAACATCTATCCGAACGCCATGACAGGCTTTCGTCGAGGTCGCACGTCCATCGACAACGTCATTGACATCGTAACATGGGTCCAAAATGAAAAAAGCCTGAAGCGCCTATCTGCGGCACTTTTTCTAGATATAAAAGGAGCATACGACAACGTCGCCCATGAGGCCATACTGAACTCACTTGAGGCTGTTGGAGTTGGTGGCCGGATATATAAATGGATTCGGGACTATTTGACTGAGAGGCGTTTTTTCTTACAGACCGAAGACGGCCAAACTTAAGACTATTACATCTGCCGTGGTGTGCCGCAGGGTGGAGTGTTGAGCCCTATTTTGTTCAACCTCGTCCTGGTAGGACTAGCGGATTACCTACCGCAGACAGTACATGTCTCAATATACGCCGACGACATTTGCATCTGGGCCTCTGCGGTGACTCGCCCTCAGCTAAGAGCCAGGCTTCAGCGGGTGGCAACCATGACGGCGTCTTATCTCCAAGAACAAGGCCTCAGTGTGTCTACTGAAAAGAGCGCATTACTTGGTTTTACGCGCAAACAAATGTCATTGTATCCTGTTACCATCAATGGCCAAGTTGTATCCTATCTTAAGACGCATCGCTTTCTGGTCGTCATCATTGACCGCAACCTCTCGTGGAGCCCTCACTGCGTCTATCTGAAGAAGCTAGTCGCCATTTCTCAGGTCTTCAACTTTCTCTGCGGGAAAAACTGGGGTACACCAGTCCATTCTATGTTGCAGCTGTAAAGGGTATTGTTTCTCGGACTCCTACAGTACAGCCTACCAGTGTTGTCAAATACATGCAAGACGAACTTTCGCGCCTTGGAGAGCATACAAGGTCAAGCCCTACGCACGTGTTTAGGGCTGCCTCGGTGCACCTCAACAGCAGCAACAATCGCCATCGCGGGAGACCATATAATCCAGACACATGTAGCTGTCGACTCTCTCAGAGCGCACATTCGCCATCTGTCAAGGATCCCCGACCATGATTTGGCCTCCCTACCAGCCGAGAGACCTCAAGCGACCTTTTCACGAGTGATTAGCGCTCATCAAGAGTGCATACTGGCATCTTTTACACCGGCGGCGAAGCCTTCCTCTCCCCTGTGGTGCCTGCGACAGCCTCAAGTGAATTTTACTATTCCTGGAATTACAAAAAAGTCCAATCATTCAGCGCCGGCTCTGAAGCAACTTACGCTCCTATTACTGCACCAGAGGTATCATGACCACATTCATATATATACCGATGGTTCGACTTCACCTACCAGCTCAACTGCCGCATTCGTCGTTCCAGCCAAGAACGGTACAGTTAAATTCAAATTGTCGCACACGACTACATCTACATCGGCAGAACTTGCAGCTCTCCATGCCGCTATGATGTACATCACCGAAGAGCCAACAGAGAAATGGGTCGTATTGTGTGACTCTAAGGCAGCCCTTCACAGCATCAAGTCTGCATTACGTCACAGAACTTACGAGCAGATGACATCTGACATCAGGGAACTGCACCACCATGCTCTGGAAAGAGGACACCACATTATATTTCAGTGAATTCCTCCTCACTGTGGCATCGTCGGCAACAACTTAGCTGACAAGGCTGCCCGGTTTGCCCACGAAGATACCAAGACGCGTCCAACACCTTCGGCGAGGTCGGACGCTGCCAGAGAACTTCGCCTACTTGTTCGCAAGAAGTCACAAGATCTCTGGATTTCAAGTGCCTTCAATTGCAGATTACGTAAACTGGACCCCACGCTACGGCTACAACTGCCATCTAGCCTTTCCCGCGGCGAAACAACCTTGTTGTGTCGCTTGTGGCTGGGTGTGGCGTTCACGAACGCGTGCTCCTACCGTATGGGAATGGCCGAGAGCCCGATGTGCTACTCCTGTGGGTGCGAGGAGACCATCGAGCACCTATTGTGTACCTGCCCTCGCTAAGATGTCCAACGCCTCTCTCTGCGGGCAACTTTACGCCGACTGGACTCGAGACCGTTCACCGAGTCGAAGATACTCGGACCGTGGCCACACCCGTCACTGGTTCGAAAAGCGATTCGTGCACTAGTCCAGTACTTGAAGTGCACGGGCTTAAGAGACCGTTTATAGTGTCCTTGTGTATGGTGTCCCTCCCACACGTACTCAGTGCTTACTCTCTCCATTTCTTCCTCTTCATATCCCCCTTTCTCCCACCCCCAGTGTAGGGTAGCAAACCGGATGCTTTTCTGGTCGACCTCCTTGCCTTTCCTACCCTTGTTTTCTCTCTCTCTCTCTCGCTCTCTCTCTCTCTCTCGACGCCTGGCTGATAAATGCAACTTCGGGACCATGTCGAACCGCCTGCTGCGAGACAGGATCGTGTGCGGAATTCGTAGCAGTGACGTGCAGAAGGAACTGCTTTCTCACCCGAAAGTGACATTGCAGGAGGCAGAAAACATTGTGCTTGCAGCAGAGGCTGCATGGCAGGGTGTTCAGCTTATGAAGCAGACGGAACCGAAAGAAGAACCCGAGCTTCACAGACTAGCGGGCGATCGACGGCAGCGACAGGCGAGTGGATCGTCTAAAGGTTGTCATCGGTGTGGAAGCCGCGAGCACGGTGAGGCGACTTGTGCCTTTAAACACGCCAAATGTTTCAACTGTAGGAAAAAGGGGCACCTAGCTGCCGTGTGTCGATCTAAGGAAAAACAACCGCACCAGAGCTTGGCGCTGAGCAGCGCTTCAATGGAAAATGCTGAATCCGAGCTCTCCGCACAGTTGTATACACTAAAGCCGCAACCAACCGCAGACAACGGAATCGTCAGCCCGGTACGACGCAATTTTTGCTGGGGCGGAGCCGACATCGTGATCGAAATTGACACCGGCTCACCCGTGTACGCGGTGTCCTGGGACGTCTACTGCCAACATCGCACAAGCTGTCCCTGCCTTGAAAAATCCAGCTTGAAGTTGTCATGCTACTTGGGTCCGTTGCCTATAGCCGGGAAGCTAACGCTCCCAGCTACAAGGCGTGCGCAGCTTGGCAGGCAGGGGTTGAGACTGCTGAACTTAAACGCAGCCGGCATTGGCACATCCATCCTCGTCACAGATGTATTTTGATCCATGCAGAGCGTCAGTTACTATATGCAGAAGCAGAAACATGTTTTTGATAGCAGAGTCCTATAAGATGTCCTCGACTCATTTTCGTTGTTCGTGCTGACAGTCGAAGCTCCATGTCCACGGCGGTAAGCGTGGCCATGTATCGGAGTCCTAGCTTGCGCTGTTTACTTGACACATCGTCTCTGGAAGGTCACCCAACGTCGACGCAGTCATTTGCTGCTGGACCTGCGCAACTGGAGCCATGGGTTTGGATCTAGAGTTTACGTCGATGACGGCGACAGCCTCATCTGGCGGAGCACTGACGCGACCAGCACTTTGTGTGACTAGTTGGTCTTGCTCCTTTCGTTAACATACCTCGACTATCTTTTTCAACTGTGAGAAATCTTTGAAATTTGCCTCGTGCGGTTCATTTGAGCATTTCATTTTCTTTACTCTGCTCAAAGACTGGTCACGGCTGCTTGCACAGCGGAGGCGTGCTCTCTGACCAGTGCAGAGCAGAAGCTCTACCGGGGCAGAAATTTAACTACCTGCGGTACTGAAGTGGTTGGGGCACATGGAGGTGCATGCATCGGCTGCCTCGAATAGTTGTCCACTTTACCATGAGCTCTATAACAAGACGAAGAAGGAAAAAACGGCTAGACATTTGCCGAGCGGCTGCAGCATTGTGAGACAATTATCTCGACTGTTGAAGACAGAACTTCCTGCAACTCTTTTTTCGTTGTTGTCAACGATGACATTAGAAACGACTCTTGCCCTATTGTGATCTCTATGCAAAAAAAAAAAAAAAAGAGCGAATTTTTGCATGTCCGAGTATGCCCACGGTATTTGGGGTGTGGTCTACGTCGGTATACATTATGCATTGTAATTGCGTTTTTCATGGTGTTGAACAGGTACTTCATTTATACCTTGAGAAGCGAATTTTCCAAGGTATACGTTGAGGATAGATATTGAGGCCAAGCATTTCCTTCGCTCTTAAGGACTGCTGGTCTATTCCGTTTATTCGATTAGCCAGCTCGTCCTTCTGCAAGTTTTCTTTCTCTCGTGCACATTTTTCTATTATTCTAGAGAAAAAAAAATGACCAGGCCCCCTCTAAACCATACAGCAAGCCAGAAACTGTGACATTGCAGTTCACTATTCAATGTCGCTTGCGCGTGCAACACACACAAAGAGTAAACGGGCCGTTCACTCACTGTTGTTTGGAAAGATTATTTTTTCTACAGCGAAGCTGTTTATGCTGACCCTGTGCCGTCGTTGTCGGATTTCGCTAAAAAGGGGCCACGTGACCTAGGGGCATAGGAAAAGAAGAGCTCAACAGGGGGAAAGGTGTTGGAGTGACCCCTTTCCTCCTGTGAGAATGATATCTTATACGCGAATCTCATACGGTAGTCACACGGCGCATTTTCAGCGATCGAGCCAGATCGGCATCGAATTTATCGACGATTGATTGCACCCTTCCGCGAAAGAAACAATTGTTATGCTGGCGGTTTGCGTCCAACGAACAGCGCCCAGCGATTGAAACGCGATACTAAAACCGCGTGGCTGCCGGCACTTCTTTCACCAGCAAGAAGTGCCGGCAGCCACGTCAGTCGTCAAACCAATCCAACCAATCGTCAAAACGACTGCAGCGCCCGCATCTCCAGTGGTGGGCCTTGCGCCCAATATAGGGAGCTTTGGATTAGTGGTTCCGCGCATTCCATCTTAGCTACAGCTGTGGGAAGACCAGGAGTAGTGCGTATTCCGGAGGAAGAAGCTGCCTACCGCGAGCGTCAGCGAGTTGGCTCGTGAACGGGGCTCGTCGTCGTAGGGACAACCCCGAGCTGCGCGCCAGAGATGCCGAGTTTAAACGGCAGCGCACCTAAAGCATGCTCACCACGCGAAGCACGCAAAAGCGGAAATGCGGTGATGACAGAATGGTGAAACAAAAGATCTGCAATAGAGACTGCTTGCGAAGTTTGACTTGCATGGTGTAACACTCTATTTAAATAACACAGCTTCGCTGTTCGACCAGCTTCACGAATTGAAACGGGCGGTGATGTTTTCTTTTTTTTTTCACGTAGCCTAAATTGCTAGAAAATTTCGGACCACCACGTTGTGTATAGCCATTGGTTTGTCTCGTACCAGCGAAACGCAGCTTTTATGGGTGACGACGATGCGGGCACCGCACGGTCTCTCGTCTGCAAAATCGTTTGGTTATGATGAAATGACCTCGCGACACCCTTTGGTCTAATTATTGGTTCACAAAGCAGCGCTGGGATGCATTTGATTCCCGTTACCCATGGTGTACGCCGTGTGAAAGGCATCGACAACGTTGAAGTGTACAGGTGCCGCACGAACGACTCCACTGCTGCGATTGACGGCGGTCGCCGCGCTGGGCCTTTTCGTGGCTGCCGCCGCATAAACACTGCAAACAGAGAAATTATTTAGCTCTATTCAGTCCTTGTAAAGAATGTACATTGCTATAACGCTGGAGCGAACTTTGTCGCTTACGCCTTCTGACGGCGTTACTTGAGTATTCATTAAATGCGCCAAGACTATTACATATATAATTCGCTGAAGGACAGCAAATAGTCTTGGAAAGCTGCAGAACGCTAAAGAATGTTCACAACGGACGCAGCTGGCTCCCCTAATCGTGCATATGTTTGTTTGTTTGTTTGTTTGTTTGTTTGTTTGTTTGTTTGCTTGTTTGTTTGTAGCTGTGATAAGCTTAGGGCGACTCATTCCGCTTGCCTGCTTCGCTTACAAAATGTGCAAGGAACAATTGCGGGGCGCGTTCACCGCCGTTGCCGCGTGCTGCTCCCTCGCTGCTTAAACATTTTTTGCGCGTTATTCGGCATAGATGAGACTAGCACTGTATAACAGTTTGCTTCCGATATCGAAGAACTGTAATTGCTTATGACAAATTCTATGCACGTATCTTTCATCTAGGCCGAAATATAGTCGCCTAATTGTATTATTGAAAGGTTTATTATTATTTTTCATTGATGTATGCCGCCAGGCAAAGCGAGCAAAGTCTCCTGCAAGCTATAAATTAATGTGTCTTGCACCGGTCCCATTTATGTCTTTCGGCCAAAGTGACTTGTAAAAAATATGAGTTTGCGTTTTTTTTTAGTTTGATCACTGCATTTAGTACTCTGGAACAGCCACAGCTTAGAGATAGAATAAAAGAAAGTAAAATTCTACCCACTACCATAGAGTACATTTTCCTGATGCCGTGAGGACAATTGAATGGCTAAATACGGGCTCAGAGCAGCTTGACCACGCGTGCAAGCTTGCTGACTTGCTTGCTGCAATATACGTAGTTTCTGATTCTGAACTAGGATCTGCAAGTATCGCTCGTCGGAGATGCTTCCGTTTGTTCATGAACCTTAGAAGTGCGTTGGCATAGTGCGGCATCAACGTACAGTGCTCATCGTCTATGTATAAGTACAAAGGTATCTATACTGAACTACAATGACGTTGGTTGATTTTTGCCATCTTTTTCTTGTTTCTTTTTTTTTTCCTGGAGGTAGCCAGTGATGGTGATGTTGCCACAGGCAGGGTTAGCCTGGCAGGCTAGGCAGCGGCAATAGCTCCGCCTGAGCGCTTCTCTGCCTGTCGTAAATATCTCTCCCCATCTTTCCTTCCAAAGTTCGCTGAAGCTAACGTTGGCCTAATCCCGAGAGCGCGCGTGTTACACAACTTGTCGCCGCCGCATTCCTGTATTGCTGAAAGACACTAGGGCGATTTAATCGATCCAACGCGAACTGCGACGCCCCCCCCCCCCCCCCCCCCCCCCCCCCCCCCCCCACTCCCCCTACTAGCACCCTCAACAATTATACGCAGCCAAGTGCAAAGAGCGGCCCCGCTCCATAGTTAAAAAGAGCGGAAAAAAAAAAGACTGTTTTGCAACGAGGCCCATATAGCCAAGTGGTAATACGTACACCGCCCGTAGCAGTTGCGCCTTTCCGTCCCATTTTCTCGGCGCCCGTAATGGTGCGAGTCCTTGGCGTTGCTCTACACTCTTCCCTCTCGCCGCTGGCGTTCCTCGCTGACCACCCGGAGTCGAAATAGCCCGGCTTCGTGCAAAACACAACTGCCGGTAGACTCTGTTCTTCTTTCTACTTCGACATTGCTTTTTTTTTTTTTTTTTTTTTTTTGCGGCCGCTCTGCGCAAACAGACCTCGGCCTCGTATACACGCACTGCTGGAGGGGGGCTAGATTCGCTCGCGAACCACGCGCCTATACAGCGCCGCTGCAAATGAGTGAAGGTGTCCCGGCCTGTATAGTGTCGACCGGTCGGCGCGAGAGCGCGACCAATTAACCGCGGCCGCTTCTCGTTAAACGGGACCCCTGCGCACAGACGACTGCTGGTACGGCAACGAGTCGTGCGAGCTGTTAACATTCGACCTCGCCGAGCCACTGTACACCTCCGAAGACATTGCTTGCTTTCACGATAGCGTGCGTCTTGCAGCCGGATAGATGATACAGCGATCGGAATCTTAACCGTTTTCTTGCATTTAAATAGATTCTTGAAAAAAATTTACCCATGGGACTTATCTGGAGGCCGCCTATTCTTCGCTAACGGATTACTCTAAGAGGCGGGCATTAATTGAACCGAACGAATCGCAACGTGCAGTAGATCATAATGAAATTAACATATTAGACCTGTAATTATTTTGGGTGTAGAAATATACTAAATGATCCACGCTAAATGGGCACACCTTCAGCACTAACCGGCTTAGATTGCACCTTTACAATGTTGCTGTCTTACCGCGCGCTCCGGGTTGGATCAAGGAACGAAGACTGACACTGAAGACTACTTAAGTTTAATTTAATCGGGAACCGCCCTGCCTTCAGTTCAGAGCGTCTCCACTTGCCGCGCCCCCGCTCGATGCTTCGTTTTCGTGCCTAGATCTAGCTCGGAACGTGCAATTGAAACAGTACCATTGTAATGGTGCAATTGAAGCCGGTTAATGCTGAAGGCATGTACATTCAGCGCAGCAATAGCGAGACTGCTAGAA